>NC_090380.1:86473023-86773023 GCF_036365525.1 Heterodontus francisci | reverse complement strand
TTTTGTGGACAGGCCATATCTGGGTAATTTTCTACATTGTCGGGTAGATGTCAGTGTTGTAGCTGTGCAGGGACAGCTTGGCTAGAAGTGCGGCTAGTTCTGGAGCTCCAGTCTTCAGCACTGCAGCCATGTAAGATTTGTGTGTGTGTTTGGGGGGATGTTGACTAGCCTTTGACCCACAAGGTACAAATTCTGGTATGAAATCAAGATAGAGAGTTTATTAAGCACAGCAAGGATTTACAATGCAATACTTAACCAATGACAGTAGTTATACAGCAGAGTGCAGAGTGTTCTCAGTTCTTGCTTCCTGAGCTGCTGTGCCACAGTCTTCTCTTTAAGTGTTCTGTTAACTGTAGGTTGAAATTGCACTTCTTACTAAATATGCAAAAGGGGGTACTAAGCTGCAAAACAGCAAAAATATAAGATTTGACTGTCATTAAATCTCTTCCTTTATATGCATGTTGTGTCTTCAAGAATTCTACTGGTTTTTGCCTATTTGCATGCTTTTCTAATACTTCTCTTTGCTGATCTATATTTTCTATATTAAACAGTTTATTCATTGGTTATATTTATCATTGAGAACGTTGTTAAATATGTAAAGGCTTCACTACCTGTATGAGCTTTTAATTCCCCTTAAAACAGCCATTTCACAAAAAATGGAGGCAAAACAAATAAGCAACTTGTATATTTCCAACAATATATGATGAGGTATATATTACAACTTATATGGGTTGCTGTGAATTGATTCTTGCATTATACTGTCCCGCAAAACGGCAAAGCCTACATCGAATAGGATACAACTCTACACTTCATCCTTGTGCCATGGTTATTTGAGTATATAGTATTTAGCTATAAAATTGAACGCTGCAAGGCTGTGGAAGATTGTGGGAGTAGGATTCAGAAATGGTTCACTGGGCAAAAGAAGAAAATTTGAACAGAATCATCAGTTAAAAAATACTTTGTTTCAATCAGTTGTTCCACAAACAAACCCAGTAAATTGTTTGCATGGTTTGAAATGTTAGGGCCACAGTTGTAGAAGTGTACAAGATTATAGCAGGCATAGTAAGTTAGACAGGGAAAAACTGTTCCCATTAACTAATGGTACAAGGACTAGGGGATACAGATTGAAGGTTTTGGGCAAGGGATGCAGGGGGAATGTGAGGAAGCACTTTTTAAAGCAGCGGGTGGTAATGACCTGGAACTCGCTGCCCACGAGGGTGGTGGAAGCGGAGACAATAAATGATTTCAAAAGGAAACTGGATGGCCACTTAAAGGGAATAAACTTTCAGGGCTAAGGGGATCAAGCAGGGGAATGGGACTAAATGGATAGCTTTGTGAAGAGCTGACATGGACCCGATGGGCCAAATGGCCACCACCTGTGCCGTAAATGACGCTATGACTAAACCCATTTTAAATACTTTCAATAAATCATAGCCCACTGATAAAACAGTTACTAGTTTAACAAGGGTAACATGATCACCACAAATCTCCTAGCAGATTGCTGAAATAAAAATTTCCTGTAGTTTTTCTTGAAACATAGTAAATAGAACTGATGATGGATCCTTTACATTCATAAATCAAGTTGTTGGCAGGTCACCAAAGGCTCGCCAGCACCATTATTTTTGTCTAAGTGAGAGTGGTGATAAAAGTAGCGTTATTGCAGAAAATGTGAGATATTCATGGGGTTATGACTATGCTTAACTTCTCACTGCTTTGACAAGGGTAATGGCAGAGTGACCTTTTGGTGTAGAGTAAGTAATAGTGTAATATACTAATGCCATAATTACCTCTCTTTTGCATGTATGATTAGACTTGTAATGTAGATTCGTCATTACAATGTCACCACTCTCCAGGAAATTCTGCACTATTTTATGTAACATCAGTAATTTGTTTTGAATAAACAACAATTTGCATTTATATAGTGCCTTTAACAATGAAAACTGTCTCAAGGCACATCACAGGAGAGAGTTTGAGATACACAGAAGTCTAGCATTAAAATTCGAGTTTAGGGCCTAGACAGATGAAGGCACAGCTGCCAGTGGTGGGTCAAAGGGAGTGGAGAATACAGAGATGGAGGAATGCAGACATCTTGGAGGGTTTTCGGGCTGCAGGAGACAGGATAGGATACAGGGAATTGGTGAGACTGCACCTGGAGTGCTGTGTACAGTTTTGGTCTCCTTAATTAAGGAGACCAAATTAATTAAGCAGTTCAGAGAAGGTTCACTAGGCTGGTTCCTGGGATGAAGGAAAGGTTGAGCAGGTTAGGTCTACGTTCTTTGACGTTTTGAAGACTATGAAGTGATCTTATTGAAACATATAAGATTCTGAGATGGCTTGGCAGGGTAGATGCTGAGAGGATGTTTCCCTTTGTGGGGGGATCTAGAACTAGGGGCACAGTTTCAAAATAAAGAATCACCCTTTTAAGACAGAGATGAGGAGGAATTTCTTCTCTGACAGTTGTTAACCTTTGGAATTCTCTTCCCCAGAGAGCAGTGGAAGCTAGGTCATTGAATATGTTTAAAGCTGAGTTAGACAGATTTTTGATTTACAAGGGAATCAAGGGTTATGGGGTGGGGGGGAGGGTAGGCAGGAGAGTGGAGTTAAGGCCACAATCAGATTAACCAAGATCTTATTGAATGAAGGAGCAGGCTCGAAGGGCCGAATGGCCTACTGTCCTATTATTTTTATGGATGGGAGATTTGAGCACAACGATGTGCATTTTAAAATTGAGGTGCTGATAGACTAGAACCCAGGTAGGTCAGAGAGCAAAAAGGGTGAACAGGATTTGGTGCAGCTTTGAACATCGGCAACAGAGTTTATGGGGGGTGGAAGATAGGGGTTTGGTCAATAGAGCTTTGGAATAGTCGAGTCTGCGGTAAGGGCACAGATTGTCGATGTTTGGAAAAGTAGGGAGTGTTGCGATGGAGAGGATATGGGGTTGGAAGCTCTGGGTTAAATAGGACTGTTTAATAGGTTTCAGATTTCCAGCATCCGCAGTATTTTGCTTTTATATCTGTTTATTTGGGTTGTTGCCTGAGAGAGTGTCCAGAAACTGGGATGGAATCAGTGAGGAGGGAGGGGAGTTTATGGAATGAAGGAAGCCATTGTTAGAAATAACTTCCAAGATGAAAAATCTGTATAATTAAGGTTTACTCAATGATGGGGTAAAGATCAAAAGAAAAAGGTACATGCTGGAAATCTGAAATAAGAGCAGAAAATGCTGAAAATACACAGGAAGTCAGCATTAAGAAAAAATGATTTGAGCGGTTATAATCTGTTAGAAATTAGAAAACATCCCTAACCTAATCTGAAGATCAGCTTTAAACAGCGTTTTAAAAAATTTATTGACGATAGAGGTGGAACAACATACACATCTTTGTTCTTTCTAAATGCACAGTTCATTTTTTTAATGAGCAGCTTTCGCATTAGGGGCGAGAAGAATACGAAAAATTGTACAGCTCCTCCCTTTTTCGCCTCATCATTTCCAGTAATGTGTATTTTTTTTGCGCTGTTACGGTAAACCCAACCCCTTTTTTGACCCTCCCCACTCTACGAGACGAATAGGATGTGATAGTGACATGGAATGAGCCTGCCTCCCGGAAGGGATTATAAAAACAGGATTGGGCGAGATTCCGTGTCTCAGCAGTCGGGCAGAAAGTTCGTTGTTGTGTTTCCTTGTGAGCAGAGCCCCAGCCCCCTTTCACATTACAATCTGACCTGATCAGATTTCGCACCCTCCGCCCTAACCCCCATTTCCAGTCCACCTGCCGGTTTACCGCACGCAGCCGGGCTTTCTGAAAGATGATTCTGGACAGAGGGAGCGAGAACACCAGCGACGGCAGCGATCAGGAGAGTTGCATGATGTCGAGTCCCATAAATCTGGGTTACTTTTACCAGAGCTCCCCCGCAGCCAGCGAGCCGTGTTCTCCATCTGCCCCCACCTCGCCGCAGTCAGACTCAGACTCGCAGTGCGGAGCCTCAGACAAAGGCTATAGGAGTGCACAGTCCACAGGTACATACACACCACCTACTTTTCCTTCTCCATTTGGTTGCTCATTTCTTTGTGTTTTAAAAAAAATATGATTTCCGCCATTCCTATTCCCCTGTTCGAAACAACCTCATAACTTTTTCTTAAACTTCTACTTTTGCTCAATCGTTCTTTTCTTCTATATAAACCTTCCCCTTGTTAAAGCTTTTACTCTTGTGTGTTTTCCCTCCTGGTTATTCCGAGTCTCGATTTTTGTTTAAATCTTCAGCTTTAATCAGTATAATCGCGTTGTGCTGATATAAATGGGGGAGAAGGGGGCGTACTTTTTCCTGACTGCACCCACAATGTTTCTCACGGTATTTCATTTTAACATTTAAAACGTGAAATCTGAGACGAACCAACCACTTCCTGATCTATAGCACTAGGCATCGCAGTTTTAAAACCCATTTTCACCGATTAATATCACATTGAAGCCGAAATTGGGGTTTTAAGGACAGCAGTGAGTTTAATTGTAAAATGATCATTCCGGGTGTTTTCCCTAGTGGTCGATAGTTTAGAGTGACCCCAACTTGTGCTTTCATTTCCTCACCTGTTCGTGAAAAAAAAAGTGAGTAATCTGCGGCTGGTGGATTTTCCCTGTTTTTCTTCCGCTTGTTAACAGTTAATCGTTGTTCACTTTCTTAATAGCCTGCTCTGGCACAGGGAGGTCTCAGAGGCGACCCTTCCAAGGAGTTCGAGTGAAGAATCCTGTCAAGGAGCTCCTTAACCATTTCAGGAACACCCGCAAAGGCTCCAACCTGGAAAATTACCTGGTAACTAACACTCCACCCGATTTTATTCAGCGTTATATTCAAAAAATGCAGTAGTTTAAACAGTTAAATTCTTTATGTAAAAAAAAAATGTTAAAATAAAACAAAGGTTTATTTGTCATGTTTCCTTTTAACTTTTAAACTTTTAACTCTTAAAAGTTAATGCACAGTAATCTTAGATTAAACTTGTCGAATAGATTATGTAGACCAGATGCAGAAGTACTGTGGAAAATAACAACTTTTCTTCTTCAATTCAGCCCCAATTGAATTCACTAGAGGAAGAGTTTTCTCGTAAGTAATTTGCTTGCCAATTTGTAATTTTGATGTGACTGACATTATTAGGTCAAAATGCTCCATTATTTGTTGTACAGAATTAATAATCTGTTTTTGACCTTAGCAGAAATAAGAAGTCTCCTGGGTAGGGGAAAAAGATCAGCTTTGGAGAACCTGTCTGATGTACCTCCTTATAAACTATCACCGGCGCATGCATCTTATTTACTGGTAAAAATATCCAACATTCATTCTTTCAAAATGTAATTTTAGTTTAATTAACTCTGGATTATTTCTCTGATATAACCTTTAGGGTTGCAGATGACACTAATATTGGTTGGACGCCCTCAGGAATCTGATGGGAAGGAATGATGGCATTGTTATTTTATCAAATAATAAAACCTATTTTATAGTAATTTCAGACCTGTTACTTTTTGTTAGACCAGTATATAGGTGTCGTGGGGTCGGTTAGCTCAGTTGGCTAGACGACTAGGGTGTGATATAGAAAGACGCCAACAGCGTGGGTTCAATCCCAGTACCGGCTGTTGTAGGTCATGGAGGCCTGCCTCCTCGCCTTGCCTCATGCTTGCAGAGTGGTGACCCTCAAACTATGTCTGTCTCCAATGGGGAGAGATGCCAATGGGACTACAGCTAGAACAACAACATATACCTGGTCAATTGTGCCAATAGTAAAGCATTTGAGTGTCTTTGTTACATGACTGATGTCCATCTCTCTCTCTGCCTTCATTTCGTTAGACTCCACCCCAGACTCCAAACTCTGTCGAGAATTCAGAAGGAGCCCATAAAACTGACCCAAGGAATGATGTAAATCCAGATGCTCTTCAGGACATAATAAAAATGTTGCAGAATGACACCCATCAGATCTCCCTGAACTCAGTCCAGGTCAACTGGGCCAGTGTTGACAAGAATGATCAAGTATTTCAAGGGAAAAGAGAATTGCACCAAAACGGTAATATGCAGGACCTCCAGCACAGCCAGCTGTCCCCTGGACAGTGCCAGGACTTTCAGCAATTCCAAGTCCATAGTCCACCACAAGTCACTGGGCAACATAAAGGGTTTCAGCCATTTCAATGTGTAGATAATTCTCCAAATTTCCAGCAGGTACTACCCAATGGACAGCTCCAAGGTTTTCAGCAGGTGCCTGGTGATTTTCCACAATGTACATTTAACTTTCAAGTGCACCAAAATCCTTCTCTGTCTGAGGGGTGTTGGCAACCAAACACTCAGGAAAATATATCTCATCCTGCCCCTATGTATTATCCATCGCAATCTCAAGGCAAATCTTTCTTTCAATGGCAAATTGAACAAGAGGAGAAGAAGTTGTCCCACCTTAGTCAAGAGCAACTTCTTTCCAAAGACTCTGATGGTGACACGTAAGTATTATTAAATCTTTGTTTTGGTATATTAAGTGTTCAATGAAAACACAATAGGTGTCCTCTTTCCCACCCTAAAGACTTGTTGCATCATTATATTCCATATCTGGAGGTCTGTTCTGGGCCTCTTCTAATGTCACTCCTAGCTGGTCCCTAGATTGGTTCTGAATGAGAATGGTTCTGGATGACCAACCCTACAACATTCCCCTCTCGGAAGGAAGAGTGTTTAGCCTTTGCAAAAAGTCTCTCTGTAGCATCACTGTTTGGATTGGGCTATTAATTACAATTTTAGATATGAAACAACATCCTTTACTTTGTAGTGCACTGTATTGGAATTCCAGAGCGCACAGCCATCCTAATGTAATGAACACTGAAAATTCCCTCTTCAGTGTGAAATAGCACATTCATACCTATCTCTAACAAGGTCTTGACAAATTTAAGGTTCTGATCTGGTTGTTTTATAAGTTTAAAAGTATGTTACACTTATATTTTCCAGTCTTCTACACATTGCTGTTGCACAGGGCAGACGGGCTCTTGCATACGTCCTTGGGAAGAAGATGGCAGCTGTTAACCTGATAGATGTTAAAGAACACAATGGCCAGGTAAGGATACATTGACACATCAGTCATTTATTTGACATTGTCATGACTTTGAGGGGCTTGTGGAAACTATTTTGAAAATTTCCAATTTTTAAATCTTGTTTTTCCTCCCTTGTATGTATGCTATAGTGAGTTGAAAAAGTGAGATTTTAAATCAGATTGTTTAAAGTCACACTTTTGAACCAAGGGGTAGATCTCTCAATGAAGCCTTGTTTGCTTTGCAGGCAATAATTAATGTTAAACATCTTGCTAATATTTAACTTAAATTGACCTGTTTTTCAGTAACTGTCTAACTTGCATTTATGAAATGGCTGATTAGCTCTTTGTTTATTACTCTGGTTGCTTATCAAAAATGTGTTATCAGTTAGCCTTTTTGTCATCAGTTTCCTTGTACAGGTTGGACTTTTGTCAAACAGTACAGTAGCTTTTTTCTCTCTTTGTAGAGTGCCTTGCAGGTAGCTGTTGCTGCCAACCAGCACTTGATTGTTCAGGATCTAGTCAGCCTTGGAGCACAAGTGAACACTTCAGATCGCTGGGGCAGAACACCGCTGCATGTGGTTGCAGAAAAAGGTTTTGTTCAAGTGCTTCTGGTAGGTGTCTTTCCTCATTGAGAAACCTTTTTATTTTTTCTGATTCTTGACATTCTGTAGAAGTACCACTCTCAGGAGGTTGTGGTGACCTGCAGAAGTGTGAGCTTGACAAAGGAACAATTTCACTATGATTTTCACAAAAAACAGTCATTGTAACATTATGGACAAAAGTATACCTTTTGTAGATATTGCATCTTTTTGATTATATTGAAAATATCAAACACAGTTTTAAGCTATGTTCCATTATGGCAACCTAAAGGTTGCCCTAGTCCAAAGGATTCTTGCATGATTTGGGGATTCCTATTGGAACTTATAGGAGGAAATAGCCTAGAAGACAGTTTTAAGTTATGACCCATAATTTGCACTTATCTTCACCTCTCAACTATCCAACTCATAGTGACTCTGGAAAGCCAGCATGGTCCCCATTTTCCATTTAGTAAACTAGAATTTACTTGAAGTAGTAAACTAGCTTTTTTTTAACACCATCCTCAAACCCACCTCTTTGATCAAGCTTCTGGTCACATCTCTTCCTAACTCTTCTTGGCTCCGTACCCATTTTTTACCAAAGTGACTCCTGCCTGTACAATGGCCTGCTGACGTCATCAGAGCATTCAAAGCTGCGAACGTGGGCAAATGGCCTCCTTCTCTCAGAGATGCTGCGCATGTGCAGCCTACCGTCTCGGCCCTTGCCAGGACTAATTGGCACATGCGCGGGAAAATGATCCTTGCCTCTTGCTTCCTCCAACTCAGCTACTTGCTCCCGCCCCACTGACTGGCTGCTCTTACCTCTCATCAACACGCTCCAGGCCTCGATGCTTTCTCCCACACCCCCGCTGGCCGCTTCCCCACCCCCCCTCAGTCGCTCGCTCCCCGTTTCCCACCCCACTCTCTGGTCGCTCACTTCCCGCTCTCCCTTCCGCCCCCCCCCCCATCAACCCTTCAGATGCTAGCTCTAGGTCGCGCTGCTTCCCTTCTCTCGGCCACATGCTCCTATGTCACCTCTCGCGGCCCACCTTGCTTCTTCGGGTTGCGTGGCGGGAACGATTGAACGTGGGAGTGAGTGGCCGAGAGGAGGGAAGCAGCGCGGCCTAGAGCTAGCGGCTGGAGGGGTGGGGCGCAGGGGGAAGCAGGGAGCGATCGGCCGGAGAGCGGGGTGGGGGGTGTGGGGGAGAGCGAGCGGCCAGGGGAGAGCAGTGGCAAGGTGTGGAGCGACCGGCTGACAGAGAGGGGGAGCCAGTGAGGCTGCAACGTGTGCTTAAGGGAAGGAAGTGGGGAGCCAGCGGTGAAAAGACGGGCGCAGGAGGGACCGATGGAGAGAAGCTCAATGGCAGGAGGTAGCGGGGGACTGTTGGGGGTGTGATGGAGACTTGATAGCAGCCATTGCGTGGACTTTTGGGTTCCATTTGGTTTTCTGTGATAAATTGAGCAGTGTCATCTTTAATCCTAGCAGCTGCCTGAACGTTGCAGACAGTGACGTTCCAGTTGAAGAGGCTGCATTTGTACATGTGCTAGTACTGTATCACCTCGTGGTTACGTTGACAGCAAACACAGCCTTTTTAAAAATTACATCTTGGAAGCACCTCTGGGTATTTCGTATGTTAATGGTGTTATAAAAAGTCATGTTTTTTAAAATCCATTTGTAAATATATGTACTAAAATGATGACATTTTCATTTCAGTTGGAATATTTAAATAAATTAAATCATTTTCATATCTGCGATTTTTATTTTAAATGCTTATCATTTACTTACACATCCTTTTTTATGCTTCTGTGCAGGCCATTGAAAAGGGCATGGCACTAAATTGTCAGCATCTCAATCTCGAAGTTACAAACTTTGATGGTAAGATCAATTACTATATCTTCAGTAATGTCATAAAGGCTATTCTTATAATCCAATTTCCAAATTACTCATGAAAGGAAAGTGATTGTGCATGGAAGTGCTCCTTTACGGGATACCACCTTTTTGCATTTGGATTATGTCTGTAATAATTTTCAACAAACCAGTCAGGAATTTTTCAAACTTTATTCAATAAAAGAAAAGGCAGTACAAAAGGGGATCTTCTACATTTGTGTACCAAAACAATTTGTATAATGTTTTAATGTAAAATTGTTTGCATTCACAGCTAGCTGTAAATAACCATTCATCATTTTGCACTTTTCCTTCTATGTTTTAGGTATGACTGCTCTACACTGTACTGTTCTGGCCCACAACCGTGTGCTGCATGAGCTACAGAACAAAATTTATCAGCGGCATCTATCTGTTGAGATGCAGGAACTGGCCATGAAAAACAAGAGCTTGTTGGATACAGTTAAAACCCTTTTGCAGATGGGAGCATCTATTGAAACTCGGGTGAGTTCAGCTCTGATGCAAGTAGTGATCAAGCCACATGGGAGAGCAAACACCAGTTTTCAAAGTAAATAAATCTGTGGCCTGTGACGTGCTCTAATCGATATTTCAATTTTCCCCAGGATCGGAAGAGTGGTCGTACACCTATGCACTTGGCTGCTGAGGAAGCAAATGTTGACATACTGCGTCACTTTCTTGAGCAACCAGCCAGCCTCAATGTTGTAAATGCTAAGGTAAGATATAACGCAGACACCAGTCATTTGATGAAAGGGATTTTTTGCAATGAGCAAAGTATTTGACACCTTTTTAAGGGTCATTTAACATCAACTTTGCTAAGATTCCTGGCTTTTCTACACTAGTTAGTAGTACTAATGCTTATTGCTTTGCAAGAATTTTGTAACTGCTTAACATGAGTGTTATCTTGACATGAAAACACAACTTAAATTCATAAATTGACCAAATCGGCTTTAAAGGAAAGTGTGGGATGTGTGTATAACTGTGCCTACATAGTAGTTATGGTGGCTGATCAGGAGAATGTTTGAGGAAGTTTCCAGTGTTGATATTTTTGTTGTTAAGAGTTTTGTTCATCTTTCAGGCGTATAATGGCAACACTGCTCTTCATGTCGCAGCTGGCATGCAAGACCGGGTCAGTCAGGTAGACGCTGTTCGGCTTCTGATGAGAAAGGGAGCTGATCCTAGTGCCAGAAACCTGGAAAATGAACAGCCAGTGCATCTGGTGCCAGATGGTGCAAGAGGAGATGAAGTGAGTGAGGCAATCTATCCATTTATCAAAAAAAGTGTCAGTTTTGGCAGTGGATGCAGCAAAAACAGCTTCCTTTTAATCTTATTTTTATGTGAAGCAAAAGTAAATCCATTTCTTTAATCACTGAATATCGCTTTTATTTGCAGGTCAAACGCATTTTGAAGGGGAAAGCTGTCCAGTCAAGAGTGCCTCTCTTCTGACTTCCTGTTTTGAGAAATTTGCCCGTCACCCCCACTGTCAGTTAGGCAGTCCTATTTGATTTGTATAGAGATATTTGCTAGTTACTGGCAAATGTGTGTTGTTTCTTTGAAAGAAACTTTCATTGTTGACTACTGTGTAGTATTTAGTAAAAATAATGGTAGTATTAACCTGTATTTTGTTTTAAACTGCACTATCCAATTGTGAGGTAGGCCTAACATTCAAATGAAAACTGTTCTGCATGAATGTTCAGTTTGGCTTTGCTACTGCGAGAAGGGTGTGAAAGCTCAGATGTTCAAATGCAATAGCTAAAACCAATCTCATTCCAATTGCTTTTTGCAAATGAAATCCTGAATGATTTATTGCACACACCTATAGGTTTATGAATTTTTGAGTGAGCTGTTTTGGAAGGAAATATCCAGATGAAACTATGGATATGATTTGAAATGAGTGACTGAGATTTTTCAATGTTGATGTAGATATTTGCCTTGATTGCCATGAGCTTTCTTGTCTACTCAGAAACAGACAAGTGAATTTCCATCAAAGCAGTAAAAACACACACAACTCTGTGGCATTCTTCTACTTGTTTTGGCATTTATGCATTTCATTAACATGAGGTCTTAGCTTATTCTTGGTCCAGATTTATTCACCAGTGTATTTGTATGGGGCATCCTGAGATTGGTGGATGTACCAACTGAAGTAGAAAGGGGTCAAATAAGCAGTAAACATTAAGGTGAAAGGATTTGTACACATGGTGCATTTTTAAAAAAAAGTAAGTGACAATGCCAAGAGTATGTACCTGATGGGAAGAGGTTAGATGGAAATAGGATATCGGGTATAGAAAAGATGTCGAAAGTCATTTGCAGATGAGGGAATTTTCTTGAGGGAAAATTATTTTACAGGGTGTAATCCAAAAGATAGATTAATAATGCATACTGTATGAAACAGTGTGATAGGAAATGGATTGTTATAGATTTGGGTGCTATACAAATTAGTATAAGTGCCAATGCCTGATTCCTGAGTTAACTGGAGGTGTAAATGATTTTTCTGTTATTAGGTATCTGTTTGTTTCAACAGGTATATAATTGTAGTTCTCACCAATAAGAAAGATTTTGTGTTGTCTAATATTTGTGTATTTTGTGCTGGATTTAAGAAAAAAATCCTTTTAATACTTCACTATAATTGTCAAAATGAATATTTTATGTATGTAATTGTTTTCCAAAACTGATTTTAAGAGTAGAGTAGTTAACATACTGAAATTTAGTTGCATTTACTGCATATTTAGTAACTTTTTTTATTAAGACAAATGTAGAATTAAGAAGTATATAGCCTTAAAGTGCTAATAAATCATCTATTTTAGAAGGTAGTTTGTTCAATCATATTTAGTAAAGTATGTCTTGTAGACAGATTCTTTTTGTTATGAGGATAACGTTATATTAAATATTTGATGCATTAACTGTCTGGTGTCCAGTTTGTATCTTGGAGTTTTCAGTCCTTGGTTTAACAATGGTTGCCATAAGTGGACTTTGTTCTCTAATTGGCTAAAGCTGTTACATTGCTTCACTCTTTGGCAGAGGTGCATACCTGAGGAGCTAAGAGTTGTCCTATTTACAATGCATTTACCTAATTAACATAGCCTTGTGTTAACTACCAAATTCTCTGCTGAAGTGAAAGAAAGACTCATTTATATAGTGCCTTTCATGACTACCAGATGTCTCAATGTGCTTTGCATCCAACAAAGCACTTTTGAATTTGTACTGTTGTAGGAAACACTGGCAACCAATTTGTGCACAGCAAACTCACAAACAGAAATGTGATAATGACCAGATAATTTTTTGTGATGCTGATTGAAAATATTGGACAGGACGCCAATAATGCCATGGGATCTTTTACATCCATATGAGCAGGCAGATAATGTCTGGGTTTAATGTCCCATCCAAAAGATGGCTCCTCCAACAGTACAGTACTCCCTCAGTACTGCATTGGAATGCCAGCCTTGAATTTTGTGCTCAAGCCCTGGAGTGTGAGTTGAACTTGAACCTTGTGATTCAGAGGCAAGAATGCTACCAACTGCACCACAGCAGACAACATATTACCATATATATCAGATGTATGGACTAAAGCAACTGCTATCAATATTTAGGAACAGGATTAGGATATTAGTTCTTCAAATTTTTTCCTCCATTCTATTTCATCATGGTTGACTGGTACCTCAACTCGATTTTACCCACTTTTGCTCTGTATCCCTTGATACTGCACCTAACCAAAATCTATCCATCTCAGTCTTGAACGTAATTGACGCTGCATCCACATCCTTTCTGTGGAAGAGTGTTCTAGATTTCTGCTATCCCAAATACAAGAAAGTGCTTCCAGATATCACTCCTGAATAGCCTATTTTATTATGTTCCCTAGTTTTGGATTCCCACGAGGAAAATTTCTCTATCAACCTTATTAAATACTTTTAACATTAGATAAAATGACCCTTCAATCTTCTATATTATTGAGAACATGCAACCTGTCCTCTTATTTTAGCTCTTTTAGCCTGGTATAATCCTGGTGAACTTGTGCTGTACCTCCTCAAGGCCAATATAACCTTCCTGAGGAGGGGTGCCCAATACTCCAAAGGGGGTCTGACCAAGTCTCTCTACAACTGAAGCATACTCACCTCCACTTTGTATTCATCAAATATATTTATATAGCGCTTTTAATGTAATAAAACAGCCTAACGTGCTTCACGGGAGTATTATAAAACAAAATAATGACACTAAGCCACATAAGGAGTTATTGGGTCAGATGACCAAAAGCTTAGTCAAGCTTTTAAGGAGAGTCTTAAAGGAAAGTGAGGCAGAGAGGTGGAGAGATGTAGTGTGTACTCCAGACTGGAGGACCTAGGCAGTTGAAGGCGCAGCCACCAGTAATGGAGCAATTAAAAGCAGGAATGCTGAAGAGGCCAGAAGTAGAGGAAAGCAGATATGAGGTAAAAACAATAAATGCTGGAAATACTCAGCTGGTCTGGCAGCATCTGTGGAGAGAGAAGCAGAGTTAATGTTTCAGGTCCTCGGATATCTGAAGGTTGTGGGACTGGAAGAAATTAGAGCTATGGTGGGGTAAGGCCACCTCCTTGTGATAAAGACAAATATTCCATTACTCTTTTGATTACTTTTTGTACATTTTTAGTGGCTTGTGCACATGACCTCCCAAATCTCTTGTTTCTGCACAGTTCCTAGTTTCTCACCATTTATAAGTCACTCTTGGATTCAAAGTGGATTACTTCATCCTTCCCAGATTGAACACCATTTGCTACAGTTTTTCTCACTTATCTGTTAGTCTGTTGGGAGTGAGTGGAAAGTTACAAAGAGATGTAACCTTCCACTCAGTCCCATCTGTATTAGTTATTGTGTATCCCAACTTATTTGCAAACTAAGATATTCAGCTCTGTTCCTTCATCCAAGTCATTGATAAATATGGTGAAATGTTGAGGCCCCAGTACAGGTTCCTTGGGAACACCCATTGTCACATCCTGACAATTAAAAGCATAAAACATTTATCCCTACTCTCGATCTCCTACTTTCCAACCCATGTTGCAAGGTCACCTCTAATTTTGCTTGCTTTAATTTTTGCTAATCTCTTATGTAGAACCTTATCAAGTGCCTTCTGAACGTCTGTATAGATAGCATCCATAAACACTCCCCTAGTTGCCATACCAGTAACACTAAAAAAATTCAACTGCATTTTCTTCGCTATCACCTACCCTTCACAAATCCATGCTGACTTTATTTGATTAGTTTGTAATTGTTCAAATCCTCAGTCACTCTGTCCTTGATGATCGATTCCAGTAACATCCCTGTTCTAAATTGTGACATTTATGATTCAACAGTAATACGAAGCACAAATATTGGCATACTTAAAGGTATTAATATATTGGCACATACATACAATAAGCCTATAACGGATTAAGCACCCACCACACATTGAGCTCCAGCAGTTTTGGAAATCTTCACAAAATTCTGGTTTTTACATGTTAAATTCAGTTGGCACATTTTTTTATACCAGTTTATATTTCAATTAGAGAGTAAACATTCCACAAAATTCAGCTCGTGTAAAGCTCTACTGTCTGTATCCAATTCCTTACCAAACCCAGCTCGCCTATCATCGGTGTCCTTGCTGACCTACACTGGCTCCAGAACCTCAATTCAATTTAAAGTTCTTAATCATATTTAATTCCTATCATGGAATTGCTCCTCTCTACCTCTGTATGCTTTAGCCCTAAACCTTCCCCTGCTTCTCCAACTATCCTCTGACTTTGGACTTTAGTACATTGTCCCACCTTTGGCAGCCATCTCGGCCCTTTGCTCATAAATCTTACCCTGAAACCCTCCATCTCTTCACCCAGTTCTCCCCTTTAAGACTCTCCATAAATCCTACCTCTTTGTTACATGCCTCAATATCTCCTCCTTTGACTTGGGGCCCAGATTTTGCGGTCCCAATCACAGTGAATGCTGAGATGTTTGGTGCTATTGAGGGCTGCAATGGCACTGCAACTTCCGGCAATCACATTTGCTCTGGAGGAGCGCATGCTGATAGTCCCACCAGTTGCTTTGTAAAGCAGCAGGGACCTATAATTTGACAATTTGGGCTAATTACCCTGAAGTAACACTCATTTTCACAGATTTTTTTTCGGGCTGGTTCAAGCAGGCACGCAGCCCGCTTAGGAGAGCATCCACCAATAGGAAGGCTCCGGCAGCAGCAAAGTTTATGAATTTGATGGTTGTGTTGAATTTCTGTTTTGTACATCAACTTAAATTACAAATTTTCACTGCCATTTGCAACAAAAATATCACTAGTTAAAATCTTGAGATTCTCTGTTGCAAACATATTGTAAACTGGATTAAAAATATTATTCAATTTTTACTTTGTAAATATCCTAGAAAGAAAATCAAAGAACAAATTTGGTAGAAACCAATTTTACCCAGATTTATGTTCCAGAGAAATGGTATAGCTAGCCATTTTTGCACAAGTGCAGAAAAACATTCATCCAGGGAGCCCTTAAATGCTGAAATAAATCAGCCTGAGAGCCCCACTGGGGCTGAGGAGTGAGACTTATAAAGAAGATTAAAAGAAAGCATTTCTCCTCAACTTGTCAGTGAGAGAAGCTGGGCCATCCTCTAGAAAAATTAGCATTATGAGGAAGCAGAACCTCAGGCAGCATAGCCAGTTTGCTCAGAGAGTGATGCAGGCAAGGGAATGCAGTTTATACTTTTCAAAGCAGTGAATGCAAAATTATTTTTAGACAGCTTAAAATGTGCACATTAAAACATTTAAAGTTAATCAGGCACATTACCATTGAATGTCACATGACAATCCAGCAGCCTCCATACAAATTAACGTCAGAGACATTTCTGGTCCTGTTTGAAAATGTTAGGTTTGAGGCTTATTATAGCTGAGGGTATAGTCGCATCTGCATCATTTAGTAAAACCAGGCTTTCTGAGACACAAAATCCTGAACAAGGCAAAAAAAAGCCAAAGGATTCTAGATTGAAATTGCATCCTTTGATGGAAAAACTTAGTATCTTTACTTGATGGTATAGTGCGCAGAAGGGAATATTTGAAATATATGGGGTAATGATGTTGCCAGTTTGGGCAATATGATCTTAGGAGTTGTTCAAATTAGTGTTTGAAGCTGAATTCACTCATAAATTAAATGCAAGGCTAACAGATGCTTATTTATCAGTTATCAGTGGAAGAGATGACAACCGTTGATGACTATTTACTGTGGACTTAATAAAGAATATTAAAAATAAACAAAGCACTTGTGTTTTTCCACTGCTGCCTTTTCTGAAAGCACTTTGTGTTAGTGGTGTAATAAGGATTATAAATTCTAGTTTTTTCACATCTTTTCTCGACACGTTTGAAGAGTGGGTGGGGTGGTTGGGTAGAAGCTTCTTCTGAATCACTCTGGATAGTTTCAATGCAGTTCCAGACTAGGAGAGAGAGGGAGGGAGATTTGTGTGCTACCAGTGTGAGATGGGGTCTGAATTTATTTTATAGAAATACCATTTTCTCTTTTCTCTGATTTTTAAGTATTTCAAGTTCTAAGGCCCACTTTGGATTTGCAGTTCCTGTTGAAAACCAAGTCAGTTTGTCCAAGATGTTCACTGGGGCAGTCTCTGGGTATTCAAAGTTTATTAGAGTTTAAAAAGAGTTGAAAAGAATTTAAACGTTTATAAATGTGTTTAAAATCATAATAAAACACTCAGCTGTCTTTGAGTTGAAGACTGACCTCAAGGGGCATTTCTTCAACTTTTGATCTTATTTGGGGGTGCAGCTTTGCTGGCAATGCGCCACACTGCTAGGCCTCGCAGATGCTTTCGACGTTGGACCATGCTGCTGCAAGAGAAAGTTCTTGCTGCAGCCTATGAACCAGGTAACTTCTTTGTGCAATCAGCGGCAAAGATCCAGGCCCTGATGACAATCTTTGTCTTATTCCATTCCAGTGAAGTGCCATAAAGTCATTTTAAGCATAGATGGAGGCCATTTGGCCAATTGAGTCCAGGCTGGCTCTCCACGGAGCTACTGGGCTGAATTATATGAGCCCTCTGGCATTGTGCTGGGGGGCATTTTACAGGCGGTGGCCAGTCCTTGATGTGGCCCCATTTGCCTAATAAAACTTATGCAAATACATGATAATTAACTTACCTGGACCAGGCGCCCATCCCACGCCGATATTCCGGCTGGTGGCCATAAGTCCCGCTCCTTCCGATCCCCATTTGGGGATTCAAGGCAAGACACTGGTGGGGAGGAGTGAAATTTTCAGTGGGGTGGGGGGGTGGGGGGAGTGCAGAAAAATGTTTTTATTAGATGAGGGGATGGTGGGATGGGGTCGAAGGGCAAAGGTGACTAAGTTTGGGGGGTGGGGGAGAAGTTTGGCTTGAGCTTTGTTTGGTGGGAAAGGCCCAAAAATAAAATATGCGGTCATTGGGAGGAGGGTGGTCGAGGGGTTTTCAACTTTTACTGAAATCCTCAAAATTAGTGTCTAACAAATGTATCTGTAAAAATGTAAGTTTGATGAAGGATTTGAAGCCCTTTAAAAATGGTGCCAGCGGCTGTGTGTTGGTGCTGGACACCGTTGCCGGGGTCAGACTGGCTGCCCCCTCTACGTCATTGGAGGCGGCCATTCCACTCCGCCATTTAAATGAGTCCCCGCTTGAAATATCACGGGCGCTCAGCGGCGGCCGCTGCATGCGGGTGGACCGCCGACTTCTCATTGGACCCAGGCCCCGAAACCCTCCTCGGGAGCCGGTCCCGCACAACCCGAGCCGCCTGTCGGAAATGCCCTCCGTGCCTTTCCAATTAGCGCGGAAGGGTTTCCTGTACGGGCTGCTCCTGCACACTCTCCACTTCCTCGCCCTCGTCATCCGGCCGGACACGCCCCGGCAGTCCGCGTTGCCATCTGGCAGCAAGGGGAAACCCCGATGGAGGTCTCTCTACGCGGGAGTCTGCCCCCTTTAGATCGGGGACCTGGGGTGGAGGGTGTTGCACAGGGCAGTCCCGTGCAATAGACTTTTAAGTAGGTTCGCGGACTCCCAGGCCACCTGTACTTACTGTGGCCTGGACAAATCTGTGTTTCACATATATAGGGAGTGTGCAAGGTTGCAGCCCCTCTTTGAGTATTTGAAGGGGCTGCTGCTCAAGTTCTGGCTGCCATTCATCCCACGCTCCTGATCTTTGGGCACCAGGTGCGGAGGGGCGTGGGCAGGGAGGAGGATCTCCTCATCGGTTTGCTCCTGGGCCTGGCCAAGGTGGCAATTCACAGGTCTAGGCTGCGGGCCATCGGGGGGTCCGTCCTCCCCGATTGCTTGCCCCTCTTCCACGGTTACATTCGTGCCCGGGTGTCCCTGGAGAAGGAGCATGCAGTGTCTGCCGGTACGCTTGAGGCCTTCCGTGACCGGTGGGCACCGCAGGGACTGGAGTGCATCATCGACGCCGTGAATGGCATTTTCATTTGAGTTTTTTGTTTATTTATCTGTTTTTAAGAAAGTTATTTTAAAAATGGAAATGTGTATATAAAGGGGGTCTGAGGAATAAAGGCCCCCTCGACATGAAAAAAAAGCAAAAGAAATAAAAAAGCATGCCGCCATGATTTGCAGCACGCTAATAAAATTCAGCCCACTCAGTCAGTCCCAGGACCTATATAAATATAAGTTGTTGGTTAATCAAAACAAATTATTGATGTTACATAAAATGATTCAGAATTTCTAGAGACTGGCGCCATTTTAAATGCAAAGGAGACAGGTAATTATGCCATTAGTAGATTACATCATTGCTTGCACCCCACCAAAATTTCATTGATCTTTTGCATCACTCTGCCATTACCCACACCAAAATTGGCATAAAGCATGAAGAAACCAGCATGAAATGATTGCCCTTTTTTTTATTTAGAACTTTTTAAAATGTGACTGACGCAAAACTTATATATTAGATTTACCACTAATATAATTTATAACATATGTCTATGCACATTTCCGTCAGCTTTTTCTATTATATATTCTAATGTCCACATTGTAATGGCAACTGTCTATGTAAACTTGTCATGCTGTAGTTACAGCCTTCTGCCTAAGGAGGTGCTGCAGCACTTCTAACACTGGCAGGAAGGAGTGATGATTGTATGGCAAGTTTACATAGACAATTTCCATTATGGATGTGGACCTTGGAATGGAAGATGGTTAAAAAAAATGTAAGTGCAGATTGTATGAATTTAAAATGGGGACTGAAATACATCTGAATCCTGGTCCAATTATTGTGCATCCTCTAACCTGAAGATTATACTTGGTCTTCACTCATCATTATCAACAGCATAGGCAATTCATTTGTAACATGATTCATGTTTACTTCTGTTTACAATTAAAAAAATGAAATATTTAATTCACAGAAAAAACAAAGCAATTGGTGTAAGAGTTGTAGGGGAAGTTCTGCCAGCATTTCTCTGCTTATATAAGTACTTTATGTCAAGGAAAGAAACTTGCAACTTAATAAGCTACACTTTCTTTCTGGATTGTGTAACAGAAAGAGAGAACCAATAATAAAACCCTTGAAGATCTATATGACAATAGACCTGATCAGCAACTCCAAGACAAAAACCCTCCACTCTGCACAAGCAGATTAAAGCAGGAAGATGGTAGAACACCATCAACAGCAGAGAATCTAACCATCTCCTCTTGACGTTCAATGGCATTACCGTGGCAGAATCCCCCACCACCAACCTCCTGAGGGTTACCATTGACCAGAAACTTAACTGGTCCAGCCATATAAATAATATGGCTAGAAGAGCAGGTCAAAAGTGGGGAATTCTGCAGCAAGTGACTCGTGTCCTGAATCCTCAAAGCCTGTTCGCCATCTACAAAGCAAAAGTCTGGAGTGTGATGGAATACCTGCCACTTTCCTGGATGAGTGCAGCTCCAACAAAGCAGATGGAGTTCAACACCATCTAGGACAAAGCAGCCAGCTTGATCAGCAACACACCCATCATCTTAAACGTTCACTCCCTTCACCACTTGCACACAGTGGCTGCAGTGCATACCATCTACAAGATGCACTGTAGCAACATGCCAAGCCTCCTTTGATGGCACCTTTCAAACCTGTGACCTCTGCCACCTAGAAGAACAAGGGCAGCAGATGTATAGGAATACCACACCTGCAAGTTCCCCTCCCAGCAACACACACTCCTGACTTGGAACTATATCACCGTTCCTTCTCTGTGTCTAGGCCAAAGCCTGGAATTCCCTAACAGCACTACTTACACCTGATGGACTGCAGCAGTTCAAGAAGGCAGTTCAGCACCACTTGCTCAAGGACAATAAGAGATGGGCAACAAATGCTAGTTTTGCCAGCGATGCTGACATCCCATGAACGTATAAGAAACAAATCCACAGCCTGTTACTGACATCATAAGAATAGTGTCTGTTAAGCAATTTTTCAGGCAGTAGGAAATGGCCCTCTGTTGAATATTGTTAACCTTCAGCTAAAGAATGCTTAAATCGGTATAATAATGCCTCCTTGATGCGTCACATCATGATTTCCTCCCCCTACCCCCCCACCCTGTATCCATTGTTTATCTCATGCTTATGGGATGGGAAGCATCATTAACTGTTTCTGCTGGGCTTGAGACAGTGAAAGTGATTGACATGTAGGCCCAAAGAAGGCTCAAGAACTGATTACGTATATAAGTTGAGACAAGGATTGTAATGTTCTCAGAGCAGAACTCGATATGCACAGGTGATTGTCAGGGAACTTGGCTTTGATTATTTCAGAATCTTGTGATTTTAAGCAGACATAGTATAATGTCTTAGAAAGCTGTAAGTGCAGCTTTTATATTTTAACTTCTTTTACTTTTTGTATCATAACTTCTTTTACAACTAATAAAACGTATATGTTGGACCGAAGTTCCCTCTTGTCTTTGAGTTCCAAGGACCAAATCTGATATAATTTTCTTACACTTGATGAGGGACAGGAGGTGTAATTTTGTATGAAATTTATGTGTACGTGTTTAGGGTTTTGTACATGTTAATGGAGTGTTTGGTCATGAGATATCTGTGTAATAGTCCAGGGGTGGCACTGATTGGTTCTTTAACATGACACGATGTGTTTAGCCATGGCAGATATGATTGATTGTTGAAGGGAAATTGGAGGAAAGTCAATAAGAACTCTGGTGGATAAAACAAAAAGGTATATCCGTGAGAAACTCAGAACTTGTGTTTTATGAGTTAAAAAATGTCAGACTTTGTGTGAGGTTGAGGACAAGATGAAGGAACTGGTAAAGGAAAAATAAATTAAAGAGGATGATTATAAAGCAGGAGTCTTCTTGTTTCAATTACAAGAGCTGGGAAGGTTGAGAGAGGAAGCTGAAGTTCTGAAGGGTAGGTTGAAAGATGACGGGAGCATTAAAGGGAAAGAAGGGTAATCGAATAGTGGACGTGTGGAAGAAAAGGACAGAAGTCTCTCTCCTGTCCCACTAAAAAAGAGTAATTCATTACCTACTGTTGCTTTAAAAGTTTGGGTCAGTGTCTTCTTTCCATTGTAGCTGACTACACCACCTTCCCTACCACAACCCATTCAATGCTTGTTATGTGTTTCTCCCCCTTGTGTAAGAAGTGTTATAAAAATTTTGTTTAGCTGTGAAGCCTACCTTTCTTCAGTTAGATTCAATACATTTTACTGTCATTTCAAAGGGCCTGAAGAAAGAACAAAAAGAAAGATGGTGCAATTTATTAGGTTTTTGTAAGTACTTGCTATTTCGACAATTTTTTCTGTTCAGTATTCTATTTTGTTTAAGATATTGGTCTGAATTAAGTTATTGAGGTTAGCTTACCTAGTAAATTGTGAAAAACAGGTTTTTATTGTGACCACAGTGAAATTCTGTTTTACTATAAATTATGCGAGAGCCTTTAATTCTGCACATGAGATCATCACATATAAAATATTGCCATTTTTGAATTTCTTAAATGAATGATTTGAAGTGGATTCTGCTTTTTCAATCATCTTGGTTGTCCTGGAATGTAATAGCTGTTAGCAAACTGACTGAAGCCTTTGTTCTTGTGATTGACAGCGGTCAGGAAAAAAAAGTGACCAGAAAAAAAATCATTAAGGGATTTCCTATCTCTATGACAACAATCTGGAAAAATCTTGTAGTTGAGCTAAGTATCAAAGAGTCAATAAACTTTTCAAGACCTCTTAAACAAATGCTAAATGCTGAAAATAGAGACATGTTGCCAAAGCTTTTCATCTTGCACTCATCAGGACAATCTGAAAGAATACCAATGTAAGGGAAAACAACAACTTTATAGTGTATGAGAAGAGAGTGCTGATTGGTTGGCAAGTGAACTTTGATTGGTAGAGGCGTTACCATGGAGAATGCACCAGTTTATGGTGACTGACAATTAACTGTTAAGTTTTGTTTGAAATTTAAATCAGGCAGCTTGACTCTGAATGGTCAAGGCATTGCCCTGAGGAATAAACCAGCAAATGGCTGTCACTTGTTTTGTTTAGCTGAAACAGGAGCAATGTGTGTACATGTTCTTTCTGTGTATTAATATATGTAGCTTCCAGTGCGTGCAAATGTGCCATACTGCGAACCCTACTGACAACCTGAAATT
The DNA here is from genome assembly GCF_036365525.1 of Heterodontus francisci. Lineage (NCBI taxonomy): Eukaryota > Metazoa > Chordata > Chondrichthyes > Heterodontiformes > Heterodontidae > Heterodontus > Heterodontus francisci. The sequence continues at coordinate 86,749,916 of NC_090380.1, read as the reverse complement.
GGCTGTCAGCGTAATCTTTAGCACACTGAGGATTATTTATCAAATGTTGTCCAATCGTGGAATCACATCTAATGTTGGACACTGTGTTTTGAGTTTTGCAAGCATGGGCTGGTTGGGTACAGCCTTTACATATATTAATACACAGGGCGCTGTTCTTTGCAGGCAGTCGGTTGAAGGCTGAGCTGGCACATTGGAGGCGATGACGAACCTTGTCGTCTACGTCTGCCTTTGCTGAGAGGAGGCTACCAAGAAATGGAAAATGGTCCACGCTTTCCAGGATCTTGCCATTGATCTTGATTGCCAGGGGGAGATGTTGTTATGTGGGAGCTGGTTGGAAGAGGTAATGACAGATGCAAAATACTCATTTAGTACCTCAGTCATGCCCCCTGTCTCCATGCGTAAAATAAACCCAGCAACTACAGGCCAGTTAGTTTAACCTCTGTGGTGGGAACACTTTGGAAATGATAATGATGTCTGTTTTTATTTGTAAATCCTGTGTAAAATTGCCTCTCTAGCCTGTTACTAGGAGAATGTAACAAAAAAGTTTCAACATAGGTAACAAAATAGGGCTGAGGCTGCAGATATCTTACTAAAGTTGCACCTGATTTGAAAGGATAGCTGACAGACCAAAACTGCTTCATACTGTGACAGAGAATTCACATGCATGCAGTACAAACTTTGATATGTAGTTCTGGGATTACCCATATAGGAAGTGTGTGAAAAGACAGATGTCCTGTATGGGACTGTAGAGCACCCTTACGGATGCCAACATAGAGTCAGAGTTATTTACAGCACAGAAGGAGGCCATTCGACCCATCAAGTCTATGTCGGCTCGCCGCAGAGCAATCCACTCAGCTCCCCCCCTCCCCAGCTCTATCCCCGTAGCCCTGCAAGTTTATTTCCTTCATTTCTTTCATGTGCCCATCCAATTTCCTTTTGAAATCACTGATTGTCTCCACTTTCACAAAAATGATTCACTGAGCACCTATGCCAGGAAGCATCGGGCCAACACTGTTGTATGAGCCAGTTGTCTAATCGATCCGGATGAGAGAGAAGATGGCAGATCAAGGGAAAGCTGTCAAGACTTTAAGGCCACAGAAATCGCTTTCTATGCCATGTAGCTTTGTATGTACACATGCACAGTGTTCTGAACTTGTAAATCATTTACTACTGCCCCATGTAAAGCATTCCCTCAACTGTATCCTGTGTAATGTTGTCAAAAGTCAAACTGACCTTTCAATGTGCACCGAGCATATTGAAATATTAAACAGCTTCAGCAAGCAAAATCTTGTAGGAAAAGTTAGCTGCATGATGCGCGGTTATTTGTCATACAAGATGGATAGCAGGATATCTGTTAATGTATATGCTTCCTATACCTGCAGTGTCTCAAGATAAATTCTTCCTAAAGAATAATCAGTCAGAGGCAGTTCTGTTGGAATATGGCTGAAATGTTATCTTCACAGCAAGTTACAAGTGCAGCCAAACTCTTCAAAGTGCAGCAGCCACTCCACCATTATTAAATGCAGATGTAGATCAAAGAGCTCACTGCCAGCTTAAAGGATCATATTCCTTAAATTTTCAATTAATTTTTATGGTATAATTTTAATGTAGCTTCATCCTTTTTAATGGTACTTTTTTTAAATTTTGAAGGGTTAGCCTAGTTGTAGTTGTAGTGAAGTAGAGGGAGATTGTCTAAAGGTCAACTTGCACTTGCACTATCAAATTTGAAGGGTGGGGTGGGGCTGACCGTTATCTTAAAGAATAATTAACAAGATTCCCTTTAATATGCTGACAAATTACCATGTGATGCGATTAGAGTAGGTTGCTTCTAGTGCCTAATAACACTGACTGGTTTAAGTTTCAAGTTACATATGCGAGAATGTCTTTAGTGCTCAAAGCTTTATACTAAAAGAATCAACTAGTGTTAGTTACTTTATTTTAATCATAACAATGAGGCTGTTTTGAGCCCTGGGGGACTGCTTAGTTACTTTTGTACTGAATCTGGCAATAACATAATTAAAATTATGGGGCCATAGGTATACCCTGAAGAAAAAGAGTTACTAAAATGTGTGTATTTCGTGTGAATGGTACAGCAGTTGTACCATTATCTACTGGTTCACTCCTGCACGCCATCACAGGATTTGAAACCAGGTGCCTCCTCACGTACGTGAATTGAGGTTCACAGAGTGCTTGCATGTACCCAGAATGACCAGAGGCAGAAGATCACCTGACTCCTGTCTTAGTTGGGAAATGATGTGTGGCAACGAAAGAGAGGAAGAGGAGAAAATGCAAAAGAACTTCATCAAAAGCATATCAGATGTAAGAAAGAACCTGCATTTATATAGTGCTTTTCACATTCTCAGGATGTCCCAAAGCACTTTACAGCCAGTAGAGTACTTTGAAGTGAAGGCCCTGTTGTAATGTAGGGAAATGCGATAACCAGTTTGCACAGTAAGGTCTCACAAACAGAAACAAAATAAAAGATTGGATAATCTGTTTTAGTGATGTTGATTGAGGGATAGATACAGGTGGCTATTTGGCCCATTTAGCTCATCCTTCCATAGAAACCTACAATTTCCTCCATCGCAGCTTTTGCCTCCACTCCCCTGGAAGACCACTCTGTAACAAATGTTATTCCCTTGTCACCAACTCCATTTCTCTCCCTGGAAACTGTCTGAGGCTCAACCAGGCTGTTGGCAATCTTGGTGTTATATTTGACCCCGCGATAAGCTTCCTACCACGTATTCACACCATCACTAAGCTGCCTATTACCACCTCCATAATGTCACCTGACTCCACCCTTGCTTCAGCTCATCTGCTGCTGAAACCCTCATCTGTGACTTTGTTACCTCTAGATTTCTCTATTCCAGCACACTCCTAGCTGGCTTCCCTAGTTCTACCCTCCACAAATTTGAAGTTGACCAAAACTCTCCCGCCTGTGTCCCAAGTTGCACCATGATCTCTGTGCTTGCTGACCCACATTGACTTCCAGTTAATCAATGCCTTGATTTTAAAATTCTCAACCTTGCATTCAAATCCCTCCATGGCCTTGTCCCCTCCTTATCTTTGCGATCTCCTCCAGCCTTACAGCCTCCCTAGATCTCTGTGCTCTGCCAATTCTGGCCCATTGAGCAGTCCTAATTTGAATTGTTCCAGCATTGGCAGCTGTGCCATCAGCTGCTAAGGCCCTAAGCTTTGGAATTCCCTCCCTAAATCTCTCTGCCTCTCTATCTCTCTTTCCTTCTTAAAGACTCTCCTTAAAACCTACCTCTTTGACTTCTTTAACCAAACTTTTGGTCATCTGCCCTAATATCTCCTTATCTGGCTTGGTGTCAAATTTTGTTTGATGACGCTTGTAAAGCACCTGGGAACGTTTCATTCCATTAAAGGTGCTATATAAATGTAAGTTGTTGTTAATCTGTCTTCATGTGGAGACATGGTTCCAGATATCAGTTCTATTACATTTTTGTACCTACAGTTCCATGTACTAAAATCTTAGTTTAACTTGTAGTAGTGCTCCAGATTAACCCTTCTTACCCCATTAAGTGTATTACATGATTTATAAGTTTCTTCTCATTCACATCCTTTCAGAGCTGAGCTGATGCTAATCCTGCTGAGACCCCAGGAAAGACTCCAGACCTTGCCACAAGAAAGGTAATTGTTCTTCGAGGGGCATCAATCACCTTACCATGCCAAAGTTAGGACTCCCACTGGAGCTCAAGTTCTTTCAAAGCTCATTTCTATTCAGTTGTGGAAGGGCCTCAGAGGCGAATTTAATGGAGCAGCTTCCAGTGGGTGAACCAGTGCCTCTGATGTGCCCTTATAAGCGCTGGTCTCCTGTAGTTTGCAACAGGATTGCTGTACTTTCAGTCGAGCAGTTGTGCATTCCCGCTTTCTCACTTTTGTTGGGGGAGTGGGACCATTGAGAATTTTGGTCTCACAGTTTTTCAACAAATTTTCTTGAGCACACAATGATGCAATCTATCCTTTCTATTTCCAGATGCTGACAGATGTGCTGTGTTTTTCTACAGTTGCTTGCAATGACTGCCATTGTATTATGGTCTGTTTGAATGAGTTATATCAGAATATATACATCTTGCAATAAAATCACATATGACCTTATCTGCCAGTTCCAAATCCACTTGTGGAAACAGTTGGTTAGATTTGTTTGTTCCACCTCTGTACATAATATTTACATATCACTGTGTAGCAACTAAGTTGATGACTAACCAGCTGAAGACATTTGTGTTCTGTAGTTACTTGTTATCACTGGTTTCATATTTATCAACTTTAAGGATTTTCAATGGAAAGGAATAAAAGGGTTGAGTTTGGATAGAATATAAAGAACTGCAAAAAAAAAATCAAATCTAGTGAACACAAAAGTTAGGAACAGACTGAGGCAAATATCAAATGTGAAACAGAAACAGAAAACACTCAAAATTCAAAACTGATCAGGCAACAGTCGGCCTATTGGGCTGGGTCTTTTTATTAGAGTTGAAAAATAAAAGATAAATGAGCACTTTGATCGAATCTGTAACAAGGGGAAAGGAGGAAACAAACTCAGAAGAAGTTGTTGCAGTCTCTGTAACCTGCTTAAAGAAAAATAAAAGATTGTTAAAATGACAGAGTGATCCTCACATCAGGGAATGTTTCCCATCCCTGGGACTTCCCCCTCTGGGAGAAATGCCAGGATGTACTGAACAGGAAATTGGTTTGACATCTCGATTTAAAATCTTTCTGTAAGCTTAAAGAAAAATAATTTTACTTAAACTTCAGTAGTTTATAATGACTGTTTAACATTTTTTAATCTTTACACACAGAGCAAAATAACCCTGACACATTATACTGAAGTATTGAGTATCTTGCATATCAGTACAAAAGACCACCTCAATTAATGCCAACTTTAATTAACAATTTTTAAATAGGGTTAAAGTTGATTATCAAGGTAAAGAGGAACAGTGACCAACTTAAACAATAAAGTAACCACACCTTGCATGTAGCAGACATCATAAAGTCATAAGTGGAAATGTTCGCTGACAATTGTGCAATGTTCAGTACCATTCACAACTCTTTACTTACTGAAGCAATCCATACCCATATGCAGCAAGATGTGGACAACATTCAGGTTTGGGCTGATAAGTGGCAAGTAACATTCACACCACACAAGTGCCAGGCAATGATGATTTCCAACAAGAGAGACCGTGTCACTTTGACGCCATTACCATTGCTGAACCCCCCAACTATCAACATCCTGGGTGTTACCACTGACCAGAAACTGAACTGCAGCAGCCACATAAATACTGTGGCTACCAGAGCAGGCAGAGGCTAGGAATTCTGCAGTGTGTAATTCACATCCTGACTCCTCAAAGTCTATCCACCATCTACAACAGCACAAGTCAGAAGTGTGATGGAATACTCTCCACTTGCCTGGATGAGTGCAGCTCCAACAACACTCAGGAAGCCCGACACCATCCAAGGCAAAGCAGCCCGCTTGATCGGCACCCCATCCACCACCCCATCCACCATCTTCAACATTCATTCCCTCCACCATTGATGCACAGTGGCAGTAGTTTGTACCATCTACAAGATGCACCACAGCAACTCACCACGCCTCCTTCAACAGCACCTTCTAACCCTCGACCTCTTCCACCTAGAAGGAAAAGGGCAGCCGATGCATGGGAACACCACCACCTGCAAGTTCCCCTCCGAGCCACATGCCATCCTGACTTGGAAATATATCTCTGTTCTTTCACTGTCACTGGATCAAACTCCTGGAACTGCCTTCCTAACAGCACTGTGGGTGTACCTACACCAGATGGACTGCAGCAGCACAGTGGCGCAGTGGTTAGCACCGCAGCCTCACAGCTTCAGCGACCTGGGTTCGATTCTGGGTACTGCCTGTGCGGAGTTTGCAAGTTCTCCCTGTGACTGCATGGGGTTTCCCCCCACAGTCAAAGACTTGCAGGTTGATAGGTAAATTAGCCATTATAAATTGCCCCTAGTATAGGTAGGGGGGAGGTGGGGATGTAAGAGGGTAATGGGATTAATGTAGGATTAGTGTTAATGGTCAGCAAGACTTGGTGGGCTGAAGGGCCTGTTTCAGTGCTGTAAAAAAAAAGGCAGCTCACCACCACATTCTCAAGGGCAATTAGGGATGGGCAATAAATGTTGGCCTTGCTAGTGACACCCACGTCCCATGAAATGAATTTAAAAAAACAACAGGCCTAATAAATCAGTTGGAATAACTATTTAGTGACCACCCCCGCATCTGCAGTTAAATACTGTGGCTTATCAATCAAAATCTATGAGGGCAGAATTCATTTACAAAACCTTAACAGTGGTGTCAGAAGGCATAGTTCAGCCTTGACTCTCTGACCCTGTGTGGGAGGGGATATAGCATCTGATCTGTTGCCTCCACTATGTATCTGTGCACTATTATAATATGTCTACAGTCCATGACATTGGGAACTTATAAGATTAGTGGAGACCATTGTGTTCCATCTGACCAGTTCCAAGATTTGAAAAATATCATATACTACTCTAGCTCTCATTCTGCTCAAGCAATTTTTCTGACAAATATCTATCTGGCTTCTTCTCGAATTTGGTAAAATTGATGCTGGCATTGTAGTTAAAAGGAAATTGTACCTATCTCAGCAGTTTCATTTTATGCTTGATGTTTGTTAGATATGAAGTTGGGGCAGTCTGTACTGTGACCTTGTTTTAGTTTTACACTTTGGGTTGAATATTATGCTCCAACTGCCAGGAGTAGCAGTGGGTGAAAAAAATGGTGGCCCGCCTATGTGACCCGCACGCTGCTATGTTGCTTGCGGAGGCTAATTTAAATATGCTGGTCGGCCCGCCGCCCCAATCACGTGGACGTGGACGTGGACGTAGGCGCTGGCACCATTTGTAAAGGGCAGTTCGCCCTGCCAGCTCATTTACATTTTTAAAGTTATGCCCCCCCCCCCCCCCCACTGTTCCGATCAAAATCTGTCGCCCTTTTCCAATAACAAAATTCAGTATTTGCCCAAAACATTTACCTTCCACACATGTCCTTCCCCCTCCCCCACAAACTGAACAAAGTGCAGAGGTAACCCCTTCCCACCATCCCCTGCACTAGTGATGAAAATTTGACCCTGTTTCCCCCCACACTAAAAATCATAAGTTTCCCCATTCCCCACCACTGTGGCACCTGCTTTCTCCAGATGGGAAAGTGAAGGCACGTGAGTGCCGGCCACCGCTCAGAAGATCACGACCTGAGTGTAAGATTGCTTTTAATTTTATTTAAACCTATTTATGTCAGTGATCCGAGTCCTGTTGGCCAGTGGTGGGGAGGCCATCATGGAGCCTCGCTGCCACCAGGAAGCTTGGGCCTGACCCTCCCAGCGTTGGGCTCTGTGGCGGGCCTCCTGCCCCTCCCCACCACCCCGCCACAGAGCCTGACGTTGTGAGCTTTGTAAAATCCCGGCCTTTGAGTGTTGCAGGCCTCAAATAAATAGAAAACATTATCTGACAAGAAAGGAAGGGCAGAACGAAACAGGATAGCAAGACAAATCACCCAGACCTTTTCCTGCACTCATTCTACTATTAGGAGGGGAGGCAATGACAGAGTTACAGGAACAGGTCATCCACCTGCATTCTCAGGAGCGATGTGTGGTGTGGTAAGGACATTAACAAAAGAGAAAAAAGTAACGTAAAGGTAAATGGGAAAATATGAAGCAGAGACAAAATCCTCACATAGGCCAAATGACCTATTTCTGCTCCTATTTCCTGTGATCCTACTTCCTATGATCACCACACATGTAATCATATCATACAGCACGGAAGGGACCTATTTAACCCGCTGTGCCTGCACTCACTCTTTGAAAGAAGACAAGAACACAAGATTGAGCTATCCAATTGGTTCCACTCCCCTGCTCTTTCCGCAGAGCCCTGCAATTTTTTCCATTTCAAGTATGCATACTCTTTTGAAAGTTACTATTGAATCTGCTTCCCCCACACTTTCAGGCACTATGTTCCAGATTGGAACAATTAGCTGTGTAAAAATTGGTATAATCATTATGCTTTTCTCCCATCACCGGATTCCGTAAAGCAGAACAAGTTTTGGCCTTGCCTGCCAAATGTGATGACAGATCCCCAACTGTTGGCAGCTCTGTGCATGCATGAAACTACAAATCTCCCTATGTCGCAACGTGACACGCCTCAAGTTATATTAGCAAAATGAAGAACTGAAAACAGCTGTTGGTCGACATTTAGAACAGTGTACGTCTTTTGTTTTCGTAGGGTTCAATCTCAATGACATGTCACTGTAATTTCCTGCTCATTTATAGCTACTGACCCCAGCTGTTTCTGAAACACTTCTCTATTTGTTCATAGCAAGTTACTGAATGGTTATTTTAAAACTAAACTGAAATAGTGTTGAGAAGCAAAAGCAGAACAAAGTTGACATTGCTTGTACTTAACCAAGATGACTCAACTGAAATATTCATATATCAGTGCAAGTTTCTTCTGGAACTGATGCAATATGAATACAGGAGAAAATATGTCTTACAGGTTATTAAAATAAAATTGATCATACACGTGTTTCCAAATTTCAGATTGCTCAATGGTGCCTGTCATGTGGTCTTTGTCGTTTGGGGACCTATGGGGCAGGATTTTCAAAATCTGCTCAGTATGGGTATGGAAGTGATTGCAATTTAAATATCGTGTTCACAGAGGTTGGCACTGGGGTTCGCTGCCTCCAAAACACGACGCCATTTTTATAGGAACGCCAGCAGCAAGGGAACTGGTAGGGCGCACTCTTTCATTTAATTGCCTGATGAGCTCATTGAAGAGTTTATTAACAGGCTTGTCAGCAGAAGTTTTTAATTTTTAAAGGCTTAAAAATTGCCACAGAGCAGCCATTGTTGCAGCTGTAAGACTTTCTTTTCTCAGTGGTGAGTGGCAGGTAACCAGAGAAGAATGTGAGGCTGCTGGTATCACTTGGGCAGCTGGTGTTGGCAGGGGAAGGCATGGTGAATACACAATGCCCAGCTGAGGAAGTTCAGATGGGAAGAGGGTACTCTGACATTGGTCAGAGCAGCCAGGATGGGCTGCGGCAGATGCAACCTCCCAGACAGCAGGAAGCCAGAGAAGCACAGTGGGCGGCTTCAAGGGGAGGAAGGCATTAACCAAGACATTTGGTGCACAGCCCATGAGTCAGCGACCTGCAAATGACAGAGTGCCAGTGCTGTAGGAGGCTGCACTTATCCAGACAGATGGTCTCGGTCCTGTGTGCTCTGATCCACAATAACCTGGGCCTCACGGCCCCCAGAGAAGTCCCCTACCTGCAGCCGTCAAGGTCTCAGGTGCCTTGAATTTCTATGCAACTGGGTTGTTCCAGGGATCAGCTGTGGACCTAGATGGCATCTGACAGTTGGCAGCTTATCACACCATCAAGCAGGTCACAGATGCCATTTTCAGCAGGGGGCTGCACCCACTTTGACACAGCTGGGTCTGCGCAGGTACAGAGGGCAATGGATTCAACCTCCATCACTGGATATCCCAGGCAGAGGCCTGCTACCTGACCCGAACCCGACAGGACCCGATGACATGTGTTGGGTTCGGGTCGGGTCGGGCCCATCTTTTGGGGCTGGCTTTCGGGCTCGGGTCGGGTCGGGCCAAGTCCAGGTCGAGTCAGGTCGGGTCTGGTTGGGTCGGGCCGGACACACACGATAACTGGAATGCTGGTAAGCATTAAAAATAAGAAACTTACCTGAGCTGGAGTCTGGGACGAAACTAAGTCTGCACAGTGAGCGAGTGATGTCACTATGACGTTATCGTGCATGCGCTGCAGCTTCTTGCAGGTTCGGTGTCAGGAAGGTAAGTAAACGGATGGTCGGGTCAGGCTCGGGTCGGGTCAAGTCGGGGCAGGTTTGGGTTGGGTCGGGCTCGCGGCAAAATCGGAGAGACTCGGGCCGGGTCGGGCTCAGGTCTGCTGTGGTTCATTCGGGTTCGGGTCGGGTTCTTTTTCCCGACCTAAAGTAGGCCTCTAATTCCAGGTGCAGGGCATCATCGCTTGTGCTCATGTGGCCATCAAGGCACCCAGTGACCGGGCATTGAGATCCATCAACAGGAAGAGCATCCACACTCTCAACTGGTCCTTGAACACAAGAGCTTCCTCCATGTGTGCGCTCGCTTTCCTGGCAGCTGCTGTGATTCCTTCATCCTCTGCCAGTCCAGGCTGCCTCGGTAGTTCACTCCATCCCTGAAAGTGCATGGATGGATCCAAGGGAATAATAGAAATCCCTTGAATAGATGGCTACCCACCCCTATGTGGGATCTCCTGACAGAGGCACAGATGATACAACCACTGCCACCTGCTAACTAGGACAACCATTGAGTAGGCCATCAGGTTTCTGAAGGTGTGATTCTGGTGCCTGGATCGGTTGGGTGGCCCTCTCCAATACCCTCCTGCAAGTGTCTCTGCATTGTAGTGGTCTGCTGAAGTCTTCAGAGAGTTATGAACCTTGAGGATATTGAGGTCCTGGAAGGAGATAGCTCATAAGGGGAGGAGCTGGAGGTAAGAGAAGAGGAGGAAGAGGGTGGCGGAGGGGGACAACACTGAACAGAGAGGTGCCTCTGCTACACAATGAGGTGGTCTCCTCCTGCCACCCTCTCCCTCACGGCCTCCAGCATTAGATTCAGTTGGGTGTTGATGAAGTGAGAGTCTCCCTGCCCCTAGTGCCAGGCCTCCAGTTCCCCTGTGACATCTCGCTTCCCTCTGGTGCTGTGGAAGGCAGGTCTCTCCCCAGGACAACCAGCAGCCTCAGTGAATGGAAGTCTACATGATCCTCATACTTGATCTGACCCACTGCCATTTTCAATCCCACTGGCTCTAAGAGGACAGGAACCCCGTCGCCATAGCAATTGAGGGCTTACCCATTTGAAAATTGCGATCTGAATCAGCCTCCCACAGGAGGCAGACCCGGTTCTGTTTCCCACCTTCCTGATGAAAATCCAGTCCATGGAATCTAAAAATGCCCTATTGTTAATGAATTCTTTTGGCTCATTGCAGGGACAGATATTTGCAGAGATGTACTATATATAAGTCATTTTTATCATCAAGGGAAATCAAGACCTGCTCTTACAAAGAATCTTATCATGTCTATATGTCTAGAAACCTGAGGAGTTATGTCGAATGTTTGTAGAGGTCTATCTCATTGAAACTACTACTGGTATAATTTAAATGACTAGAATGTTTAAGTAAGCTTTGGATAAATTGTTCAAGCTATGAAACAAGTAGACTCAGTAATTGGAATGCATAGTAATTGGAATTACAGTTCTCAAAAGTTTTGATATGCCAAGACTTAGCACAAACTACTTTTATTGCAGTGTAGATTTGCCAAAAATGGAATGAAACTATTCAGCCTGCACCTTGGCCAAGATTTTGTGCAGTATAGTGATAGTTTTCTGGAAGTTCATTCTTTATAAACATTTAAATCAGGTTTTTAAGTTCTGCATTGGATAGACTGATGTACTGCACTTCCTGTAACTGTTTATTTTTTATACTGTTGATGACCTGTATTCTCAGACCATTTGCAATTATGATTGGTAGCTGTGAAGGATGTCCTTCTTTGTATATAAGTTATTAATATATTTGTTTTCATTGCTCAATAAGTGTGGTTTAGATATTAGTAAATTGTAGTAACTGCAGTAACTTTTTGTGTGTTCAAATTAACACATTCACCTAACTATGCATTGAATAGATGTATATCTGACAGAGCACATTTAACTGTACTTTTTAAAATAGTAACTTTCTTCCAGCCATTTCTCCTTTTCCCTTTCTGGCTCCCTTAACGACCCTCTAACACCACATTTATTATGTATAAATGAAAATGGTGAGGAGCAGACTATTAAACCACATTTGAGCCAGCAATTATTTATCCTGGTCCCACTTAGAGTGTGGGCACTGATTTGATTTCATTTTTCTCCTTGTCACAGTATGTTTCTTATTCTTACTAAATAATGGATGATTTGGAGTTTATCAAGAACATGAAGTGTTTGGGGTTCTAATGATACTCAGGGGTGTTTCACCAATTCATAAACAGCTTCAGAAATATGGGGAAGGGGTGGGGGAGTGGGACTAACTGGATTGCTCTTCGAAAGAGCTGGTGCAGACTTGATGGGTTGAATGACCTCCATCTGTGCTGTGCTGTTCTGAATGAAACTATTCTGGTTGAAATTCCTCAAGAACTGTAATATAAAGTGATAGTGAATTGGCAGCCCGCTTTATCCCTAGTTCAATTTTCTTTTCCACTTAGTCATTTTCATCCCCATCATTTCTGGCTTATACAAACATAAAGGTTGCTGGCAATAACACTTCCTGATCAGCTTTGAGTTTGATGTAGCTCAGATATGGACGAAACAAAAAGCAAAATCAGGTTGATCAATGTATTAAAAATTAATCATGCAGATCCTAAATCAATAATATACAGCTTCAGAGGCTTCAGGAGATGGATTTAAACTGCAGTCTCAGAAATCGAAGGTGCAAGCACGAGCCTTTTTCAATCTTTTTTGTATTTGTTTGGGGGTGTGGGCGTCGCTGGCTAGGCTCGCATTTACTGCCCATCCCTAATTGCCCTTGAGAAGGTGGCAGTGAGCCGCTGCAGTCCTTAGGGTGTAGGTACAGCAACAGTGTTGTTAGGAAAGGAGTTTCAGGACTTTGACCCAGTGACAGTGAAGGAACGGTGATATAGTTCCAAGTCAGGATAGTGTGTGGCTTGGAGGGGATCTTGCAGGTGGTGGTGTTCCCATGCATCTGCTGGCCCTTTTCCGTCCTAGGTGGTACATGTCGCAGCTTTGGAAGGTGCTGTCAATGGAGCCTTGGGTGAGTTGCTGCAGTGCATCATGTAGATGGTACACACTGCTGCCACTGTGCATCGGTGGTGAAGGGACTGAATGTTGAAGGTGGTGGAAGGGGTGCCAATCAAGCTGGCTGCTTTGTCCTAGATGGTGTCAAGCTTCTTGAGTGTTATTGGAGCTGCAACCATCCAGGCAAGTGGAGAGTATTCATTTGCGCAACATATGTGCCAGATAATGATCATCTCAAACAAGAGAGAAGCTAACCATGTTCCCTTGACATTCAATGGCATTACCATCACTGAATCTCACACTATCAACATCCTGTAGGAAAATGAACTGGACCAGCCACATAAATGCTGTGGCTACAAGAGCAGGTCAGAGGCTGGGAATTCTGTGGCGTGTAACTCACCTCCTGTCTCCCCAATGCCAAATCCAACCCGGCCAATTAATGCCCTATCAGTCTACTGCTGATTATCAGCAAAGTGATGGAAGGGGTTGTCGACAGTTCTATCAAGCAGATTTGCCCTGCTTTTTGTTCACAGGACATACCTGGGCAATTTTCCACATTGGCGGGTAGATGCCAGTGTCGTAGCTTTACTGGAGCTTGGCTAGGCTAGGGACGCGACTAGATCCAGAGCACAAGTCTTCAGTAGTATTGCTGGAATGTTGTCAGGGCCCATAGCCTTTGCAGTATTGACAGATGGAAGGGGTTGTCGACAGTGCTATCAAGCCTTCAACCATTTCTTCATATCACGTGGAGTGAATTGGATTGGCTGAAGATTGGCATCTGTCTAACTGGGGACCTCAGAATGAGGCTGAGATGGATTGGCATTCTGGCTAAAGATGGATGCAAATGCTTTAGCTCTGATGTGCTGGGCTTCCCCCATCGTTGTTTAAAGCTTGTTTAAAGTATTTTTGGGACACTTTCCAAGGAGCAATGCCAGTCTTTCATGAGTCACCAAACATTTTGAAGTAATACTGACCGTGAGTACGTGTCTATTTCAAATCTGGGCAATAAAGACTTGGGTTTTCCTGCATGGAATAATGATGGTTTGGGTATGCGAGAAAGGCACTGGTCTGACTGTGAAACTTCTTTAGTTTCAGGGGGCAGGGTGCACGTTTGTGGGTCAGGGAGGGCAGAATCTCTGGTAGGGATAAAGGTGTCCAAACCCGCGACCTCTACCAACTAGAAGGACAAGGGCAGCAAATGCATGGGAACACCACCACCTGCAAGATCCCCTCCAAGTCACACACCATCCTGACTTGGAACAATATCACCATTCCTTCACTGTCGCTGGGTCAAAATCCTGGAACTCCCTTCCAAACAGCACTGTGGGTATACCTACCCCAAATGGACTGCAGCGGTTCAAGAAGGCAGCTCACAACCACCTTCTCAAGGACAATTAGGGATGGGCAATAAATGCTGGCCTAGCCAGCAACGCCCACATCCCGGAATGAAGAAAAAAAAAAGGTCAGTGACTGACAAATATGTTCAGAAGCTGCCAATGGGGCTTGTAGTTGTTTCCCCTCATCTGCCTCTAAATAAACCAAACCAAAAGCAGAAGGGAGGACAGTTCTGAGTGTGGTCTGCATCGTTAAATATAAAGGACGAGCAAAATTTTTCAACAAATAAAAACAAAGCAAAACCATATTTATTTTAACAATGACCAAAAATCAGGGTCATTCACGGCAATATCAACCTGTTCCTTAAGGCAGATGGTTGGGGGTGGGGTGAAGGTGGTTGGTGGAGGAAAAAGAATTCTCTTTTGGTGGATTTTCTACCTACCCCTCTGTATCTGTCCCAACTTTGACCCATTCTCCTGGGTCTGGGCTCATTAAGTTTACGTGCTGGGCTATGCTTCAGGTTTACCAATGAATAGGCAAATAATCCCGGGGGTGTTACAATGAGAACATGCCTTTGTCACCTCCAGACTTGATGATACCAATGTTCTCCTGGCTGGCCTCCTATCTTTTAACCTCAGTAAACATCAGCTTATCCAAAGCTCTGCTGCCTATATCCTTTCCAGCATCAAATCTCACCTGTCTATCATTTCGATCCTCACTGACCTACAGGTCCCAGGAGCCAATACCTCCAATTTAAAATTCCCATCTTTCTGTTGAAATTCCTCCATGGATTCAATCCATTTTCCTCCAGCATCATCCCTCCAAAATCTTTCTTTTTCTGATTCTGGCCTCTTGTGCACACCCCATTCCTTCATTCCACCATTGGCAACTGTGCCTTCGGATGTCTGTTTCCTGTGATCTGGCATTGCCTCCCCAAATCCCTTGACCTCCCTCTCCTCCTTTTAGACCCTCATTAAAACTCACATCTTTGACTAAGCTTTTGATCAACTATCCGAGGGGACACAGACTTAAGGCTTTGGGCAAGAGATGCAGGGGGATGTGAGGAATAACTTTTTTTACACAGTGAGAGGTAATGGCCCGGAACTCGCTGCCTACAAGGGTGGTGGAAGTGGAGACGATGAATGATTTCAAAAGGAAATTGGATGGCCACTTGAGGGAAATAAACTTACAGGGCTACGGGGATAGAGTGGGGGAAATGGGACTGATTGGATTGCTCTGCAGAGAGTTGGAATGGACTTGATGGGCTGAATGGCCTCCTTCTGTGCCGTTATGATTCAAATGTCTATTTATTTTCCTTACATCCCTGAGAAGTGCCTTAGGCAGTTTTCAAAAACACTATTTAAGTGCAAGTGGTTGATAATGCTGTTGCTGTAACATTCGTGCCTACGAATTAGTTTAGAAGTACACAGCCTTCAGAAAGTGCTTTTTAATTAAGAACAGCAGGTGCAGTGCCAATGGGATTTTGGGCAACTGGTGAGTGACATGGGGTCATTTGGACATTGCGTTACACCTGACTTAAAGCAGTGTAGAAAGTCACAGCGATCAGAGAGGGGAGCAGGATGGATGGCAAATGTATGAGCTCATGGTGGGGGCAGTGACTTTGGCCTTCCCAGTGTTTTGTTATCGGAATTTGTGACTCATCCAAAACTGGGATATGGATAATCTGACAATGGATAGGGAGTGGAAGAGTTGAGAGAGATGGTGGAGAGGGAGAACATACCACCAGTCTGAAAATCACATGGCCCAGAGGACACCTGAACAAGGGATCACCATCTTGTGGGTGTACTGCATTTGGAAAGTGGGGGATGGTGGGGGTGAGGGTGGAGAGCAAGGCAGGGAAGGCCTAAACGTTTACTAATGAATTCTACTTTATTCAATTCTTTGTCAACTGAAATATTTTGAACTAATTAGTTTACTAATCTGCAAAACCCCAAATCCAATGGCACAATATCTTGTGCAGTACATTGGGAAACCCTGCAAATGTTTGGTTATTTTAAAAAGACACCTGTCAGAAACTCTACATGGCTTCAAAATCTATGAGTCAAGGGAGATGGGGAGAACCCCTGTAAATTAATGTTTAAGGAAACCCCAGAGTCACATTGTTGCATAAATTGTTCCATGCGAACATAATTAATCAACTGTCATAAACCGTGAGCCACATTGGTGAAGATATTTTTTATAGAGTTCATTATTCAGAGTATCGACATTACTCAGTTTGTTATTGGGATTGCCAAATGGTGTTTTTCTATTGGACAAGCAGCCTTTGATCAATTTATTTGAACTTCTGTTTGTTTCAGGCTTCCAAGAACAGACATATTTTCCCTGTACTGTGACAGTTTCATTTTCTTCATAGGTTTTGACACCAAATGTGAGTCACTTTTGTGTCGAGTGTGATTTTCTGGTAGATTTTTTAGACCAGCCTGAAGTATACACAGTGAAAATTAACCTTATCTTACTTTTAATATTATAATATTTTTAACTGGCGCCTTATTCCATCTTTCTCCTACATTGATTGGTCTCGAGCTGAGAGCTCATTTCTATCATTTGGAATGGGTCGAAAGTGTAACTTCATGACTGATGGAGTTCTTAAATGCCCAAGGATTTTTTTTTGGTTCCTGCAATGCATTTTTACTGCAGGTTTGTAATACTAATTGTTGTCTGCATTTTAGGAAAAAAACTCGCTTCAAATCTTCCTTAAAAATTTTAATTCCTTCCGAAAGTATATTTTGTGGAGCCGAAAGTAGCCATCACTGTCTGCCAATTCAGCAGAAAGTCAAATGTAACTGAAAGATTTATAAGACTTCAGCTGAAAAGAGGGCTAAAACAGGGAACACAATAAAAGTAGCTTCTGCAATACAAACTTTCATAGGAAGGCAGGGAGAAACAAGGCATATCGGTTCGGGCTGGAGGTGATTCCGGTAACAGGTGTCCGGTGGCAGGTTGAAAGGTGGCAGGGAAGAACCCGTCTCAGCCCTCCATTGGACCCCGGTTGCAGTTTAAAGTGGAGGCAGCTAATTAACTGCCCACCATTGGGGATGCCATCCCTTTAAGAGATGAGCTCCTGCCTCCAGAGCTACCGGCCAATCAGAGAGCCAGCAGCCCTGCAGTACTGGCAGTGCCTCTGGAAGCAGTGACCACTGCTGGTACTGCAGGAAGCCTGCAGAGGAGAAGATGTTGGAGATCCCGGGATAGGTGAGTGGGTTTGTGGTTGCCGGGGCCAGTCAGGCAGGCCCTGGCGACAGGGTTGGGAGTGGGGGAGGGTTGGTGAGGTTTGGAGGGGCCTTGCTGAGGTGGGGAGGCAGCCATTAGTGCCAGGGGTGCTCTCCAGGGGCTTTAGATTTTCCCCAATAGGAGGGATCCCGACCCCGCCTCCCCAGTTGACAGGCCACACCTGGCGGCATCTCCACATGGCGACGGGCCTCACCGTCCTCTACAAAATTGGAGTGGAGGTTGGAAGAGGCCCTAAGGCCAAAATGCCAGGGGCCTCGGCAAAGTCAGGAACGGCACCCCTTGCCATTTTGTTAGCCCCCCTCCCACCCTCCAACCCCACCATTCTGGTCTCCAAGGGCAGGATAAAATCTTGCTCGAAGAGTGACATCATGATGAGTAACAGTGACAGATTGAGTTTTGAAGCACTTCAATTGCAGTGGGGTTGATTTTCATCTTCACTACTTGGGTAGTAATCTGAGAGGGTGGGTCGCCTGCCCATTATAGAACCTACCTCATTTATATTACAGGTTGTGAAGATGAAAATTTACCCCACTGTTTTATGGTTGAAGTGAAGCCTTGCCAGGGAGATCAGTAGTGCCTAATTGCCTGCACTCACCATAATGAAAGGACTGCCGTCCTGTTCCACAGAGAGTGGGATAAATGAAGAGCAGTCCTCACTCTTGTATTGAAATTATTGAAGCATTTCATGCACTGTATCCAGGTCCTGAGGTTGGTGCTCTTAGTACTGAAAAGTGCTGCATTCTTTCTCCATGCATGTGTTTGGTGACCTACCTCACATTTCTGGGGAAAAGGAATTTCCTTCTCACCATTACCACATTCACAAGCACCTCCAGGGAAGATTCTGAGAACCACCTGCTATTTACTCCTCAGAGATTCTTCCTCAACCACCTTTGAAAAGAAAGGAGTCACGAGGGAATGCAACCTCCCTTTAAGGCGTGCATCCGGAGATTGCCCCATCCAGAAGTGGGTGGGTTTCCCATTGGGTCAACCAATTCTGTAGGTTTATTTTTAGCTGCAACATGTATGCTTGAAAAAGAAATCCAGGAGGTAATTTTAAGCTAAGCCACTTGATGGTAAATGGACGCAGTCAGATTAGCTACCCATTTTATACACAGCCTGATTTTACTTTTCATTGATTTCAATGCAAGGTAAAGTTAGGTGTGGTGCAAGGTGGGCAGGTGATTGGATTCCATCAGTTTCCACGAGATAGCTTAAAATTATTCCAAACCACCCCACACCTCAGGAAATCCCATGAAATTGGCCAAGAGGGGAGAAGCGAGTGGCTGACAGGTAGGGGGGTGGCGGTGAAGCAGAGAGCGAGTGAGCGAGGGGGGTGAAGTGGTGAGCAGACATTGCAGTATGCGAATGATGTTTTCGCGCTTATGCGCGTATTAGTCCTGGCAAGCCGGGTGCTGACTTAGGTTGCGCATGCGCAGCACCATACTGACAGCAAGAGTCCGTTTTGTGCATGTGTGAAGCTGGGAGCACTCTGATGATGTTGGTGCTGGGCTGCATTGTCAGGAGTCACTTTGTTCTTTCTATGCTTAACGAAAGGAAAGATGTTAGGGAATGGAAAAATGTCAAGGAGTGGAGTCCAGTGTTACTGACAAGTGCCCCCAGGTCAGGCTGATGAAATAGGATGCTGAAAAAGATTTTTTGTACTCAGCCTGAAGAATGTGGTGTGTCAGGTGACAAGTTGTGTGGGCTGGACACCTGCATGATAAAAACTGACCTGAGTTCAAGATGCAGACAAAGGATTATGATGTGACTTACTTAGCGTTGAAGGCTTTTTGTAGAGTTTTTTGAAAAGTGGGAAAAACCCTTTGCTACCCACAACATCCACTGCATATGTTGTATAATAGATTGCCCGGTTGACATTTCACAAAGGGCAACTTTTACAAGTGTTGATTTAGTTGTTATTTATGAAGTTAATATTACTCATTCAAGACAATCTTTCAATAGAAGCCAGCATATGGCAAAAATAAACAATATATCTAAAACATTGCTCAGATGTCATTAATCTAAAAAAAGCCAATGTACCCAGCAATAAAATAGTTAAGATATTCACTTGACAGGTTTTATGTCTGAATGCCTGTGTGGAGTTTGCAAGTTCTCCCTGTGTCTGTGTGGGTTTCCTCCGGGAGCTCTGGTTTCCTCACACATGCCAAAGACTTGCAGGTTGATAGGTAAAATTGGCCATTATAAATTGTCCCTAGTATAGGTAGGTGGTAGGGAAATATAGGGACTGGTGGGGATGTGGTAGGAATATGGGATTAGTGTAGGATTAGTATAAATGGGTGGTTGATGGTCGGCACAGACTCGGTGGGCCGAAGGGCCTGTTTCAGTGCTGTATCTCTAAACTAAACTAAACATGGCTGTCTCATTTTGCCAAATAATGATGAAAACAATTGCTCGGTTTTTAATTTTCCAAATTAATCAAATCTTGTTCAAATACAACTATCTTCCTGTAACAACTCCTTTGAGGAATATAACTTCATCAACCTCCTCCTCAAAAACCCATTCACATTCCCTCGGTGTTTGCACTGGCAACCTCCGTTTGTTCTCCAAGATCTTTCAACCTGTTGTCGCCCCACAAATTTCTCCAATTACATTTCTGTATCTGAATCAGTATTGAAATGGTCCTAATTAAGTGGCAGCCCATGTTATTGTGATGGTACTGCTTTGTCCTTTCTCATTCTGCTTTCTCTCTTTGCAGCCTTTGGCACAGTTGTTAAGACGACTGTCCTCTAACACCTCCCCTGGATTGTCTGGCTTAGTCAGACTGCCCTCGCTTGGTGCCCTCGCAGTGGTTAGCACTGCAGCCTCACAGCTCCAGGGACCCGGGTTCGATTCCGGGTACTGCCTGTGTGGAGTTTGCAAGTTCTCCCTGTGTCTGCGTGGGTTTTCTCCGGGTGCTCCGGTTTCCTCCCACAAGCCAAAAGACTTGCAGGTTGATAGGTAAATTGGCCATTATAAATTGTCACTAGTATAGGTAGGTGGTAGGGAAATATAGGGACAGGTGGGGATGTTTGGTAGGAATATGGGATTAGTGTAGGATTAGTATAAATGGGTGGTTGATGTTCGGCACAGACTCGGTGGGCCGAAGGGCCTGTTTCAGTGCTGTATCTCTAATCTAATCTAATACTAGCCAGAGCATTTCCAGCAGTGGCTTCTCTTCCTGCCCCCAAAACATTACCACTGGAGTCCCCAAAGGATCTATTTTTGAACCCCCGCCCCCCTCCCTCCTCATTATCTACATGCTGCCCTTTGGTGACATCATTCACAGACATGGGATCTCACTCCCTGTGTTGTTACAGATGAGCTAAGATTCCCTCCAAGTAAACAATGGGAAGATCAAAGCCATCATCTCCAGTTAACACCACAAACTCAGTGCCTCACCAGACATTCTATTCACTATCCCGGCCACCAGCTCAGATTGAACTAGACTGTTTGCAACCTCAGCACACTATTTGACCCAAAGACCGCATAATTCCACCTCTGTAACATCATCTGCCTCCCGCCCCCTCTATCTATTGCTGAAACCCTGACCCAAGCCTTCATTACCTCCAGACTTGACTGGTCCAATGCACTCCTTCCACCCGCCATAAACTTTAGTTCACTCAAAACTCTGTTGATTCTATCCTATCCTGCATCATCCTGCTCACCTGTTAACCCTATGCTTGCTGTTCTGCATTAACACGTGGTCTCTCAACATCTCCAATTTAAAAATCTCACTCGTATTTTAAACACTCCCTTCATGGATTTGCCTCGACTTGGAATTACATTGAATGGACAGCACAGAAATGGAGAAACAGACAATTTGGCTCAATTGGTCCAAGCTCCACATCAGCCTCCTCCCATCCATCTTCATCTAATTCTGAATTCCCTACCTATCTCTATAACTTCCTCCAGTTCTACACACCTCTGAAAACTCTGCCTTACTCTAACTGTGGCCTCTTGTGCATCCAACCATTGACTTCAGCTGTCTGAGCTAGATGATCTGGATTTCCCTTCCTAATCCTCTCTGCCTTTCAACATTCCTCTCCTCATTTAAGGCCCTCATTAAAACTTATCTCTTTGACCAACTTTTAGCTACCACCTACCCCCCAGCCCCACCTCCACCCGCCACCCCCCCCCCCCCCCCCCCACCAATATCTGTTATTTTGCCTCAGTGTTGTGTTTTGTCTGATTGCATCTCTGTGACGTGTCTTGGGATGTTTTACTGTGTCATAGAAATATAGGTTGTTGTTGTCATTAAAGCATTACTGCTGAGTTCAAATTCAGTATCTGCAAAATAATTTGTTCTCTAATAATTGCACATGAGGCTACAACTCACGTGGTGAACATCATTGGATAGTTTCGTGAAATGGGTAAAGGAGCTGCCTGAGCTCCTACTGAAGCTTATAGAACAGGAAGGTACCTCTTTCAATTCCAAATCAGTTTTACGTTCGCATATCTTAGGCAGGGAACCCATAATTACCATAATTGTCATGATTTGATGTGAACCAATTGGAAATTGTGTTTTGTGTATTTCGGTATTAATGTCATCTGCCATTTTATACAGCATGTTTAAGTTTTTTACTTCTGTGTTCCACTTGTTAAAATGGAGGAGGGAGATCAGGTGGGACAGCTACTTGAAGGAGCCCAGTCACAGGACCCAGAAGCCACCTTTTTCAGCCTGACTGGATTTGAAACTAATAGTTCAGAGTATATCTCATGCAAACCACAGCTGCCTTGGGCAGAACTAGAGCTGCCTTCAAGCTGCATGTTTTCTCTCTGAGACCTTCCTACAAGAATCAAGAAAATTAAAAAGACACAGTCTGCAAACAGTAAAAAAATTAAAAAGAGACAGTCTGCAAAAACAGCAAGAAAACCTGCTTTCTGCCAGCTTTATTTCCATCAAAAACGGCGACCAGCAATTAAGCTACCTCCATTTACCTTCGAGAGTGCAAAAAAGTAAGAGTATTTCCAACAGCTCCTGCCCCACTCGGCATTTCCAGTTGGTGATGTCATTTTTTGGGACTTTTTGGTAATTAAAAATGGACTCTAGTTTCAATTGAAATTCATGTTAGTTTATAGTTCGATTGAGTAAATATCTTTGCCTTTTTTATGCCTTTAACCTTTCTTTGTATGTTTGTGAGCGTGCGTTTTGAAGTTAAACCCTTTCCCAAGTTTGAGTATGTATTAATAAAACCTAATTCTTTGATTTAACTTAAACAACCATGTTGCTCCAGCGGTCTTTTATTAGTCAGAGTTTAAGGGTGGGAAAAATTCAGTCAGTAATCTGTTTACGGGCAGGTGGTTGGAAGAACAGAGAAATTTGTTTCAAAAACATATTAGCTACCTGCTCGTGTTATAATGTCTCCTGGGCAGGGAGGAGAGGAAACTCATTACATTTTCTGTTTCTGATTCTTATTAAATAAACTAACAATGAAGATTTGGGTGAGGATCTGAATGCTTGTCATTAGTCATGAATTTCTGCTTCTGACTCACCAATTTCCCAGGATTCCTATATCTACCATGAACCTCCACCTTTATTCAGTTTTAAGCATTTAATTGATTCCTGAAAGCAATTCGTTCGACTCATTATGTTCACAATCAATTAAGCCAAGTATCAACAATTAGCAAAAACTTGCTCTTAAACTTAAGAAGAGTAACCATTTCAGGATGTAGTTATCCTGCCGTAAATGTACTGAGAGTAAATCACTCTCGAGGTTGCTTTGGGTTTGAAAAACAATTAACTGGCTCTTCCAAAATTTGATCTTGCTCCCTGGCTTTCCAATTCCCTATTGATGTTATTGCATAATGTGTATGCGTGAAGGTACTATGATGCTTGGAGTGCATGCACATATGATAGTTTATAAAATTTGCTAGCAATGTAAAACAATTTTTACATTTAAGGAGGATACAGAAGTTGCCAGTTGGGCCAAAAGTGGCCTTGTCAGAAATGTGGAACAAATGAGTGTTAATCGCTCCACCAATTGTGGCCGTGCCTTCAGCTGCCTCGGCCCTTAGCACTGGAATGTACATTCACGCATGAACTCCAAAGTGCATCGAGGTGCTCTTTTTCAATCTTTTTCAGGTGCTCCTACATGCTGCTCCCCTTGCACTGTCAGCTGAGTTGGAGGCAGGCTGCTGACCTAGCTGTGCCCTCTCGTGGGATAATTAGATTAGATTAGAGATACAGCACTGAAACAGGCCCTTCGGCCCACCGAGTCTGTGCCGAACATCAACCACCCATTTATACTAATCCTACACTAATCCCATATTCCTACCAAACATCCCCACCTATCCCTATATTTCCCTACCACCTACCTATACTAGTGACAATTTATAATGGCCAATTTACCTATCAACCTGCAAGTCTTTTGGCTTGTGGGAGGAAACCGGAGCACCCGGAGAAAACCCACGCAGACACAGGGAGAACTTGCAAACTCCACACAGGCAGTACCCGGAATCGAACCCGGGTCCCTGGAGCTGTGAGGCTGCGGTGCTAACCACTGCGCCACTGTGCCGCCCTTGGCACCTTGGCAGCTGTCCTCTGGCTTCCTGTGGCCTGAGGGCTTCGGCACACTGAGGGCCTTCTGCACAACTTCTATTGTCGGGGATCAAGGAGGGGCTGGTGTCACTGGCAGAGGGACTTTGGAGCTACTGTCCACACCAGGAGCACGCTGAGAAGAGCCTCCAGATGTGGCAGTCAGCTGCTCTTCCACACCCCCCGCCTTTACAAGGCAAACTTGTACCTCCCAGCTGACCTGGAAGGGATGTGGACATGGTGGAATCTCCAGGTGCCTCATCCCCACACACCCCTCCCACACCCACCCGCCCACCCTCCTTTTGCCTTGCCACTGCTGCATAGAGCTCGTAGACAGTGCGATGGTTTGCAGGACTGCCCACATCTCTGGCAGCCACTGACTAGTCTGCTGGATCTAGCTCTCCATGAGAGTTGCCAATCTCTCAATGGAGGAAGCCAGACGTACACCCGTCAGAGGTATGGCAGCTCCTAGGCCTGGATAGACTCCTCCATTGTTCACGCTTGGGTGTGCAAAACATCTAGCATCTCTGCCCGATGTTGCCTTATCTCAGCATTTCCCGTGTTTATGGTGACACCAGAGGCACGCCATCAGCCTAGGACCCAGCATGGGTCTAAGCTCCCACAGTCCTCCGACTGCCAGTATCCTCCGCTGTCACAGCCTCCATCAGGGTGCGTCTGTATTGTGCTCACCAGGTTATGTGCCCGAATGTAATTGCAAATAGACATCCAGCAACGTGAGAGTATCTGCGCTGGTGGAAGGTCCAGGGAATGATGTGACAGTGCACCCTCTGATGCTCCCGCCCCCTCCTCCTCCTCCTCAGAGGTGACCAGCTGTTCCCCAGCTCTCCAGCTATTTGCTGTTCACCTTGATGTGCATGAGAGAATAGATACATTGAAGGGTTAAGGTCAATCCATCGCAACATTCCAACCACCCATACTGTGCAGCTCCATTGATTAGTGCTGAACAGATGAGCAACATGGCTCGTTTGCAGCAGATGGACCGTTCTGCCTCAGGAGACGCTCACTCACTCTCTTGGGTAGGTGCTCCTGTCTCACCATCAGCTATGGAGTAGCTACCTTGCTGCCCTGCCAGTTCGATGGCCACCTTCGCCACTGGGCTCAAGACATGGAGATAAGGCACTCTACTCCACCGGGTGGTCAATCCCTTTCAACTAAACACTCCCTCTCCCTCTGCAATGCCCAATGGGTCAAAAATGTTTGCAGTTCTCACCTTAGCAGCTCAGATCAAGCCTGCTTCCTGCACTGGATCCATGTCCTGCAGGTGACCCCATAGTTGCTGATTTCAGCAATATCCATCCAGGCTTGCTTGGTTAGGGAGGCAGGTCAACTCATCATGTTCCCAGGCAAAACGACCACTTGCCTTTCCCTTGCAGCTTGAAGGAGAACCTGCAGGGAGGCATCGCTAAGCTGTGGGGCCACCCGGTATCCTCCTTCAACCATGGTCACTGCAGGCTCGTGTGCAGCTCCTTACTTATCAGGGAGCAAAGGCAGCAGAAGGGGTTCTGGGCCAGCAGAGGGCACTCAGGTAGGGAGTCCTTTAAGCCGGGCTTTTGTGAATGCAGGACAGGTAGCTTTTTAAATCATTAGATGATGGTGCCATTGACGCATTGTTTCCCACTTCTGCGTTCCACATGTTAAAATGGAGAAGGGTGCAGTCACAGGACCCAGAAGCCACCTTTTTCAGCCAGCCTGGATTTAAAATTGAAACAGGCCCTTCAAGTCTGTGCTGACCAAAAATGACCCATTTATACTAATCCTACATCAAACCCACATTCCCACAATTCTCCTACCATCTACTACACGAGGGGCAATTTACAATGGCCAATTTACCTATCAACCTGCAAGTCTTTGGCTGAGGGAGAAAACCAGAGCACCCGGTGGAAACCCGGCGGTCACAGGGAGAACTTGCAAACTCCACAAAGGCAGTACCCAGAACTGAACCCGGGTTGCTGAAGCTGTGAAGTTGTGGTGCTAACCAACGCACCACCCCTACATCTCATGCAAACCAGAGCTGCCTCGGGCAGAACCACAGCTCGCTTCAAACTGCATGTATTCTCTCTGAGACATTCCAGCAAGAAGCAAGAACATTTAGAAGACACAGTCTGAAAAAGTCAAGAACATTAAAAAGACACAGTCAGCAAACATCAAGAACATTTAAGACACAGTCTGAAAACAGCAAGAACATTAAAAAGACAGTCTGAAAACAACAAGAAGATTCAAAAGACACAGTCTGAAAACAGCAAGAGCATTAAAAAGACACAGTCTGAAAACATCAAGAACATTTAGAAGACACAGTCTGAAAACAGAAAGATTATTAAAAAGACACAGTCTGAAAACAGCAAGATTATTAAAAAGACACAGTCTGAAAACAGCAAGAACATTAAAAAGACACAGTCTGAAAACAGCAAGAACAGTTAGAAGACACAGTCTGAAAACATCAAGAAAATTTAGAAGACACAGTCTGAAAACAGCAAGAACATTAAAAGGACATAGTCTGAAAACAGCAAGAACATTAAAAAGACACAGTCTGCAAACAGCCAGAACATTAAAAAGACACAGTCTGAAAACAACAAGAAGATTCAAAAGACACAGTCTGAAAACAGCAAGAACATTAAAAAGACACAGTCTGAAAACATCAAGAACATTTAGAAGACACAGTCTGAAAACAGAAAGATTATTAAAAAGACACAGTCTGAAAACAGCAAGAACATTAAAAGGACACAGTCTGAAAACAGCAAGAATATTTAGAAGACACAGTCTGAAAACAGCAAGAACATTAAAAAGACACAGTCTGAAAACATCAAGAACATTTAGAAGACACAGTCTGAAAACAGAAAGATTATTAAAAAGACACAGTCTGAAAACAGCAAGATTATTAAAAAGACACAGTCTGAAAACAGCAAGATTATTAAAAGGACACAGTCTGAAAACAGCAAGAACATTTAGAAGACACAGTCTGAAAGCAGCAAGAACATTTCGAAGACACAGTCTGAAAACAGCAAGAACATTTAGAAGGCACAGTCTGAAAACAGCAAGAACATTTAGAAGACACAGTCTGAAAACAGAAAGATTATTAAAAAGACACAGTCTGAAAACAGCAAGATTATTAAAAAGACACAGTCTGAAAACAGCGAGAACATTAAAAAGACACAGTCTGAAAACAGCAAGAACATTAAAAGGACACAGTCTGAAAACAGCAAGAATATTTAGAAGACACAGTCTGAAAGCAGCAAGAACATTCAGAAGGCACAGTCTGAAAACAGCAAGAACATTAAAAAGACACAGTCTGAAAAAAGCAAGAACATTTAGAAGACACAGTCTGAAAACAGCAAGAACATTAAAAAGACACAGTCTGAAAACAGCAAGAACATTTAGAAGACACAGTCTGAAAACAGCAAGAACATGAAAAAGACACAGTCTGAAAACAGCAAGAACATTAAAAAGACACAGTCTGAAAAAAGCAATAACATTTAGAAGACACAGTCTGAACACAGCAAGAACATTAAAAAGACACAGTCTGAAAACAGCAAGAACATTAAAAAGACACAGTCTGAAAACAGCAAGAACATTAAAAAGACACAGTCTGAACACTGCAAGAACATTAAAAAGACACAGTCTGAAAACAGCAAGAACATTTAGAAGACACAGTCTGAACACAGCAAGAACATTAAAAAGACACAGTCTGAAAACAGCAAGAACATTTAGAAGACACAGTCTGAAAACAGCAAGAACATTAAAAAGACACAGTCTGAAAACAGCAAGAACATTAAAAAGACACAGTCTGAACACTGCAAGAACATTAAAAAGACACAGTCTGAAAAAAGCGAGAACATTTAGAAGACACAGTCTGAACACAGCAAGAACATTTAGAAGACACAGTCTGAACACAGCAAAACCAATTAAAAGACACAGTCTGAACACAGCAAGAACATTAAAAAGACACAGTCTGAAAACAGCAAGAACATTAAAAATACACAGTCTGAAAACAGCAAGAACATTAAAAAGACACAGTCTGATCACAGCAAGAACATTAAAAAGACACAGTCTGAAAACAGCAAGAACATTAAAAAGACACAGTCTGAACACTGCAAGAACCTTAAAAAGACACAGTCTGAAAACAGCAAGAACATTAAAAAGACACAGTCTGAACACTGCAAGAACCTTAAAAAGACACAGTCTGAAAAAAGCAAGAACATTTAGAAGACACAGTCTGAACACAGCAAGAACATTAAAAAGACACAGTCTGAAAACAGCAAGAACATTTAGAAGACACAGTCTGAACACAGCTAGAACATTATAAAGACACAGTCTGAAAACAGCAAGAACATTAAAAAGACACAGTCTGAAAAAAGCAAGAACATTTAGAAGACACAGTCTGAACACAGCAAGAACATTAAAAAGACACAGTCTGAAAACAGCGAGAACATTAAAGAGACACAGTCTGAAAACATCAAGAACATTTAGAAGACAAAGTCTGAAAACAGCAAGATTATTAAAAAGACACAGTCTGAAAACAGCAAGATTATTAAAAAGACACAGTCTGAAAACAGCAAGAACATTAAAAAGATACAGTCTGAAAACAGCAAGAACATTTAGAAGACACAGTCTGAAAACAGAAAGATTATTAAAAAGACACAGTCTGAAAACAGCAAGATTATTAAAAAGACACAGTCTGAAAACAGCAAGAACATTTAGAAGACACAGTCTGAAAACAGCAAGAACATTAAAAAGACACAGTCTGAAAACAGCAAGAACATTTAGAAGACACAGTCTGAAAACAGCAAGAACATTAAAAAGACACAGTCTGAAAAAAGCAAGAACATTTAGAAGACACAGTCTGAAAACAGCAAGAACATTAAAAATACACAGTCTGAAAACAGCAAGAACATTAAAAAGACACAGTCTGAACACAGCAAGAACATTAAAAAGACACAGTCTGAAAACAGCAAGAACATTAAAAAGACACAGTCTGAAAACAGCAAGAACATTTAGAAGACACAGTCTGAAAACAATGAGAACATTAAAAAGACACAGTCTGAACACAGCAAGAACATTAAAAAGACACAGTCTGAAAACAGCAAGAACATTAAAAAGAGACAGTCTCAAAACAGCGAGAACATTAAAAAGACACAGTCTGAAAATAGCAAGAACATTAATAAGACACAGTCTGAAAACAGCAAGATTATTAAAAAGACACTGTCTGAAAACAGCGAGAGCATTAAAACGACACAGTCTGAAAACAGCAAGAACATTTAAAAAGACACAGTCTGAAAACAGCAAGATTATTAAAAAGACACAGTCTGAAAACAGCAACAACATTAAAAAGACACAGTCTGAAAACAGCAAGAACATTAAAAAGACACACTCTGAAAACAACAAGAACATTAAAAAGACACAGTCTGAAAACAGCAAGAACATTAAAAAGACACAGTCTGAAAACAGCAAGAACATTTAGAAGACACAGTCTGAAAACAGTAAGAACATTAAAAAGACACAGTCTGAACACAGCAAGAACATGAAAAAGACACAGTCTGAAAACAGCAAGAACATTAAAAAGACACAGTCTGAAAACAGCAAGATTATGAAAAAGACACAGTCTGAAAACAGCGAGAACATTAAAAGGACACAGTCTGAAAACAGCAAGAACATTAAAAAGACACAGTCTGCAAACAGCCAGAACATTAAAAAGACACAGTCTGAAAACAACAAGAAGATACAAAAGACACAGTCTGAAAACAGCAAGAACATTAAAAAGACACAGTCTGAAAACATCAAGAACATTTAGAAGACACAGTCTGAAAACAGAAAGATTATTAAAAAGACACAGTCTGAAAACAGCAAGATTATTAAAAAGACACAGTCTGAAAACAGCAAGAACATTAAAAGGACACAGTCTGAAAAAAGAAAGAACATTTAGAAGACACAGTCTGAACACAGCAAGAACATTTAGAAGACAAAGTCTGAAAACAGCAAGATTATTAAAAAGACACAGTCTGAAAACAGCAAGATTATTAAAAAGGCACAGTCTGAAAACAGCAAGAACATTAAAAAGATACAGTCTGAAAACAGCAAGAACATTTAGAAGACACAGTCTGAAAACAGAAAGATTATTAAAAAGACACAGTCTGAAAACAGCAAGAACATTAAAAAGACACAGTCTGAAAACAGCAAGAACATTTAGAAGACACAGTCTGAAAACAGCAAGAACATTAAAAAGACACAATCTGAAAACAGCAAGAACATTTAGAAGACACAGTCTGAAAACAGCAAGAACATTAAAAAGACACAGTCTGAAAAAAGCAAGAACATTTAGAAGACAGAGTCTGAAAACAGCAACAACATTAAAAAGAAACAGTCTGAACACAGCAAGAACATAAAAAAAACACAGTCTGAAAACAGCAAGAACATTAAAAAGACACAGTCTGAAAACAGCAAGAACATTTAGAAGACACAGTCCGAAAACAGCAAGAACATGAAAAAGACACAGTCTGAAAACATCAAGAACATTTAGAAGACACAGTCTGAAAACAATGAGAACATTAAAAAGACACAGTCTGAACACAGCAAGAACATTAAAAAGACACAGTCTGAAAACAGCAAGAACATTAAAAAGACACAGTCTCAAAACAGCGAGAACATTAAAAAGACACAGTCTGAAAATAGCAAGAATATTAAAAAGACACAGTCTGAAAACAGCAAGATTATTAAAAAGACACTGTCTGAAAACAGCGAGAGCATTAAACCGACACAGTCTGAAAACAGCAAGAACATTTAAAAAGACACAGTCTGAAAACAGCAAGATTATTAAAAATACACAGTCTGAAAACAGCAACAGCATTAAAAAGACACAGTCTGAAAACAGCAAGAACATTAAAAAGACACACTCTGAAAACAACAAGAACATTAAAAAGACACAGTCTGAAAACAGCAAGAACATTAAAAAGACACAGTCTGAAAACAGCAAGAACATTTGGAAGACACAGTCTGAAAACAGCAAGAACATTAAAAAGGCACAGTCTGAAAACAGCAAGAACATTTAGAAGACACAGTCTGAAAACAGCAAGAACATTAAAAACACACAGTCTGAAAACAGCAAGAACATTAAAAAGACACAGTCTGAACACAGCAAGAACATTAAAAAGACACAGTCTGAAAACAGCAAGAACATTAAAAAGACACAGTCTGAAAACAGCAAGATTATTAAAAAGACACAGTCTGAAATCAGCGAGAACATTAAAAGGACACAGTCTGAAAACAGCAAGAACATTTAGAAGACACAGTCTGCAAACAGCCAGAACATTAAAAAGACACAGTCTGAAAACAACAAGAAGATTCAAAAGACACAGTCTGAAAACAGCAAGAACATTAAAAAGACACAGTCTGAAAACATCAAGAACATTTAGAAGACACAGTCTGAAAACAGAAAGATTATTAAAAAGACACAGTCTGAAAACAGCATGATTATTAAAAAGACACAGTCTGAAAACAGCAAGAACATTAAAAGGACACAGTCTGAAAACAGCAAGAATATTTAGAAGACACAGTCTGAAAGCAGCAAGAACATTAAAAAGACACAGTCTGAAAACATCAAGAACATTTAGAAGACACAGTCTGAAAACAGCAAGAACATTAAAAAGACACAGTCTGAAAACAGCAAGATTATTAAAAAGACACAGTCTGAAAACAGCGAGAACATTAAAAGGACACAGACTGAAAACAGCAAGAACATTAAAAAGACACAGTCTGCAAACAGCAAGAACATTAAAAAGACACAGTCTGAAAACAACAAGAAGATTCAAAAGACACAGTCTGAAAACAGCAAGAACATTAAAAAGACACAGTCTGAAAACATCAAGAACATTTAGAAGACACAGTCTGAAAACAGCAAGAACATTTAGAAGACACAGTCTGAAAACAGAAAGATTATTAAAAAGACACAGTCTGAAAACAGCAAGATTATTAAAAAGACACAGTCTGAAAACAGCAAGAACATTAAAAGGACACAGTCTGAAAACAGCAAGAATATTCAGAAGACACAGTCTGAACACAGCAAGAACATTAAAAAGACACAGTCTGAAAAAAGCAAGAACATTTAGAACACACAGTCTGAACACAGCAAGAACATTAAGAAGACACAGTCTGAAAACAGCGAGAACATTAAAGAGACACAGTCTGAAAACATCAAGAACATTTAGAAGACAAAGTCTGAAAACAGCAAGAACATTAAAAAGACACAGTCTGAAAACAGCAAGAACATTTGGAAGACACAGTCTGAAAACAGCAAGAACATTAAAAAGGCACAGTCTGAAAACAGCAAGAACATTTAGAAGACACAGTCTGAAAACAGCAAGAACATTAAAAACACACAGTCTGAAAACAGCAAGAACATTAAAAAGACACAGTCTGAACACAGCAAGAACATTAAAAAGACACAGTCTGAAAACAGCAAGAACATTAAAAAGACACAGTCTGAAAACAGCAAGATTATTAAAAAGACACAGTCTGAAAACAGCGAGAACATTAAAAGGACACAGTCTGAAAACAGCAAGAACATTTAGAAGACACAGTCTGCAAACAGCCAGAACATTAAAAAGACACAGTCTGAAAACAACAAGAAGATTCAAAAGACACAGTCTGAAAACAGCAAGAACATTAAAAAGACACAGTCTGAAAACATCAAGAACATTTAGAAGACACAGTCTGAAAACAGAAAGATTATTAAAAAGACACAGTCTGAAAACAGCATGATTATTAAAAAGACACAGTCTGAAAACAGCAAGAACATTAAAAGGACACAGTCTGAAAACAGCAAGAATATTTAGAAGACACAGTCTGAAAGCAGCAAGAACATTAAAAAGACACAGTCTGAAAACATCAAGAACATTTAGAAGACACAGTCTGAAAACAGCAAGAACATTAAAAAGACACAGTCTGAAAACAGCAAGATTATTAAAAAGACACAGTCTGAAAACAGCGAGAACATTAAAAGGACACAGACTGAAAACAGCAAGAACATTAAAAAGACACAGTCTGCAAACAGCAAGAACATTAAAAAGACACAGTCTGAAAACAACAAGAAGATTCAAAAGACACAGTCTGAAAACAGCAAGAACATTAAAAAGACACAGTCTGAAAACATCAAGAACATTTAGAAGACACAGTCTGAAAACAGCAAGAACATTTAGAAGACACAGTCTGAAAACAGAAAGATTATTAAAAAGACACAGTCTGAAAACAGCAAGATTATTAAAAAGACACAGTCTGAAAACAGCAAGAACATTAAAAGGACACAGTCTGAAAACAGCAAGAATATTCAGAAGACACAGTCTGAACACAGCAAGAACATTAAAAAGACACAGTCTGAAAAAAGCAAGAACATTTAGAACACACAGTCTGAACACAGCAAGAACATTAAGAAGACACAGTCTGAAAACAGCGAGAACATTAAAGAGACACAGTCTGAAAACATCAAGAACATTTAGAAGACAAAGTCTGAAAACAGCAAGATTATTAAAAAGACACAGTCTGAAAACAGCAAGAACATTAAAAAGATACAGTCTGAAAACAGCAAGAACATTTAGAAGACACAGTCTGAAAACAGAAAGATTATTAAAAAGACACAGTCTGAAAACAGCAAGACTATTAAAAAGACACAGTCTGAAAACAGCAAGAACATTTAGAAGACACAGTCTGAAAACAGCAAGAACATTAAAAAGACACAATCTGAAAACAGCAAGAACATTTAGAAGACACAGTCTGAAAACAGCAAGAACATTAAAAAGACACAGTCTGAAAAAAGCAAGAACATTTAGAAGACACAGTCTGAAAACAGCAAGAACATTAAAAAGACACAGTCTGAACACAGCAAGAACATTAAAAAGACACAGTCTGAAAACAGCAAGAACATTTAGAAGACACAGTCCGAAAACAGCAAGAACATGAAAAAGACACAGTCTGAAAACATCAAGAACATTTAGAAGACACAGTCTGAAAACAATGAGAACATTAAAAAGACACAGTCTGAACACAGCAAGAACATTAAAAAGACACAGTCTGAAAACAGCAAGAACATTAAAAAGACACAGTCTCAAAACAGCGAGAACATTAAAAAGACACAGTCTGAAAATAGCAAGAATATTAAAAAGACACAGTCTGAAAACAGCAAGATTATTAAAAAGACACTGTCTGAAAACAGCGAGAGCATTAAAACGACACAGTCTGAAAACAGCAAGAACATTTAAAAAGACACAGTCTGAAAACAGCAAGATTATTAAAAAGACACAGTCTGAAAACAGCAACAACATTAAAAAGACACAGTCTGAAAACAGCAAGAACATTAAAAAGACACACTCTGAAAACAACAAGAACATTAAAAAGACACAGTCTGAAAACAGCAAGAAAATTAAAAAGACACAGTCTGAAAACAGCAAGAACATTTAGAAGACACAGTCTGAAAACAGCAAGAACATTAAAAAGGCACAGTCTGAAAACAGCAAGAACATTTAGAAGACACAGTCTGAAAACAGCAAGAACATTAAAAATACACAGTCTGAAAACAGCAAGAACATTAAAAAGACACAGTCTGAACACAGCAAGAACATTAAAAAGACACAGTCTGAAAATAGCAAGAACATTAAAAGGACACAGTCTGAAAACAGCAAGATTATTAAAAAGACACAGTCTGAAAACAGCCAGAACATTAAAAAGACACAGTCTGAAAACAACAAGATTCAAAAGACACAGTCTGAAAACAGCAAGAACATTAAAAAGACACAGTCTGAAAACATCAAGAACATTTAGAAGACACAGTCTGAAAACAGCAAGAACATTTAGAAGACACAGTCTGAAAACAGAAAGATTATTAAAAAGACACAGTCTGAAAACAGCATGATTATTAAAAAGACACAGTCTGAAAACAACAAGAACATTAAAAAGACACAGTCTGAAAACAGCAAGAATATTTAGAAGACACAGTCTGAAAGCAGCAAGAACATTAAAAAGACACAGTCTGAAAACATCAAGAACATTTAGAAGACACAGTCTGAAAACAGAAAGATTATTAAAAAGACACAGTCTGAAAACAGCAAAATTATTAAAAAGACACAGTCTGAAAACAGCGAGAACATTAAAAGGACACAGTCTGAAAACAGCAAGAACATTTAGAAGACACAGTCTGAAAGCAGCAAGAACATTTAGAAGACACAGTCTGAAAACAGCAAGAACATTTAGAAGGCACAGTCTGAAAACAGCAAGAACATTTAGAAGACACAGTCTGAAAACAGAAAGATTATTAAAAAGACACAGTCTGAAAACAGCAAGATTATTAAAAAGACACAGTCTGAAAACAGTGAGAACATTAAAAGGACACAGTCTGAAAACAGCAAGAATATTTAGAAGACACAGTCTGAAAGCAGCAAGAACATTTAGAAGGCACAGTGTGAAAACAGCAAGAACATTAAAAAGACACAGTCTGAAAAAAGCAAGAACATTTAGAAGACACAGTCTGAACACAGCAAGAACATTAAAAAGACACAGTTTGAAAACAGTAAGAACATTAAAAAGACACAGTCTGAAAACAGCAAGAACATAAAAAAGACACAGTCTGAAAACAGCAAGAACATTTAGAAGACACAGTCTGAAAACAGCAAGAACATGAAAAAG
This sequence comes from Heterodontus francisci, assembly GCF_036365525.1. NCBI lineage: Eukaryota > Metazoa > Chordata > Chondrichthyes > Heterodontiformes > Heterodontidae > Heterodontus > Heterodontus francisci. Next base: position 86,714,260 of record NC_090380.1, on the reverse strand, counting down.
ACACAGTCTGAAAATAGCAAGAACATTAAAAAGACACAGTCTGAAAAAAACAATAACATTTAGAAGACACAGTCTGAACACAGCAAGAACATTAAAAAGACAAAGTCTGAAAACAGCAAGAACATTAAAAAGACACAGTCTGAAAACAGCAAGAACATTAAAAAGACACAGTCTGAACACTGCAAGAACATTAAAAAGACACAGTCTGAAAACAGCAAGAACATTTAGAAGACACAGTCTGAACACAGCAAGAACATTAAAAAGACACAGTCTGAAAACAGCAAGAACATTTAGAAGACACAGTCTGAAAACAGCAAGAACATTAAAAAGACACAGTCTGAAAACAGCAAGAACATTAAAAAGACACAGTCTGAACACTGGAAGAACATTAAAAGGACACAGTCTGAAAAAAGCGAGAACATTTAGAAGACACAGTCTGAACACAGCAAGAACATTTAGAAGACACAGTCTGAACACAGCAAAAACATTTAGAAGACACAATCTGAAAACAACAAGAACATTAAAAAGACACAGTCTGAAAACAGCAAGAACATTAAAAAGACACAGTCTGAAAACAGCAAGAACATTTAGAAGACACAGTCTGAAAACAGCAAGAACATTAAAAAGACACAGTCTGAAAACAGCAAGAACATTTCGAAGACACAGTCTGAAAACAGCAAGAACATTAAAAAGACACAGTCTGAAAAAAGCAAGAACATTAAAAAGACACAGTCTCAAAACAGCGAGAACATTAAAAAGACACAGTCTGAAAATAGCAAGAATATTAAAAAGACACAGTCTGAAAACAGCAAGATTATTAATAAGACACTGTCTGAAAACAGCGAGAGCATTAAAACGACACAGTCTGAAAACAGCAAGAACATTTAAAAAGACACAGTCTGAAAACAGCAAGATTATTAAAAATACACAGTCTGAAAACAGCAACAGCATTAAAAAGACACAGTCTGAAAACAGCAAGAACATTAAAAAGACACACTCTGAAAACAACAAGAACATTAAAAAGACACAGTCTGAAAACAGCAAGAACATTAAAAAGACACAGTCTGAAAACAGCAAGAACATTTAGAAGACACAGTCTGAAAACAGCAAGAACATTAAAAAGACACAGTCTGAAAACAGCAAGAACATTTAGATGACACAGTCTGAAAACAGCAAGAACATTAAAAATACACAGTCTGAAAACAGCAAGAACATTAAAAAGACACAGTCTGAACACAGCAAGAACATTAAAAAGACACAGTCTGAAAACAGCAAGAACATTAAAAAGACACAGTCTGAAAACAGCAAGATTATTAAAAAGACACAGTCTGAAAACAGCGAGAACATTAAAAGGACACAGTCTGAAAACAGCAAGAACATTAAAAAGACACAGTCTGCAAACAGCCAGAACATTAAAAAGACACAGTCTGAAAACAACAAGAAGATTCAAAAGACACAGTCTGAAAACAGCAAGAACATTAAAAAGACACAGTCTGAAAACATCAAGAACATTTAGAAGACACAGTCTGAACACAGCAAGAACATTAAAAAGACACAGTCTGAAAACAGCAAGAACATTTAGAAGACACAGTCTGAAAACAGCCAGAACATTAAAAATACACAGTCTGAAAACAGCAAGAACATTAAAAAGACACAGTCTGAACACAGCAAGAACATTAAAAAGACACAGTCTGAAAACAGCAAGAACATTAAAAAGACACAGTCTGAAAACAGCAAGATTATTAAAAAGACACAGTCTGAAAACAGTGAGAACATTAAAAGGACACAGTCTGAAAACAGCAAGAACATTAAAAAGACACAGTCTGCAAACAGCCAGAACATTAAAAAGACACAGTCTGAAAACAACAAGAAGATTCAAAAGACACAGTCTGAAAACAGCAAGAACATTAAAAAGACACAGTCTGAAAACATCAAGAACATTTAGAAGACACAGTCTGAAAACAGCAAGAACATTTTGAAGACACAGTCTGAAAACAGAAAGATTATTAAAAAGACACAGTCTGAAAACAGCAAGATTATTAAAAAGACACAGTCTGAAAACAACAAGAACATTAAAAGGACACAGTCTGAAAACAGCAAGAATATTTAGAAGACACAGTCTGAAATCAGAAAGAACATTAAAAAGACACAGTCTGAAAACATCAAGAACATTTAGAAGACACAGTCTGAAAACAGAAAGATTATTAAAAAGACACAGTCTGAAAACAGCAAGATTATTAAAAAGACACAGTCTGAAAACAGCGAGAACATTAAAAGGACACAGTCTGAAAACAGCAAGAATATTTAGAAGACACAGTCTGAAAGCAGCAAGAACATTTAGAAGGCACAGTCTGAAAACAGCAAGAACATTAAAAAGACACAGTCTGAAAAAAGCAAGAACATTTAGAAGACAGTCTGAAAACAGCAAGAACATTAAAAAGACACAGTCTGAAAACAGCAAGAACATTTAGAAGACACAGTCTGAAAACAGCAAGAACATGAAAAAGACACAGTCTGAAAATAGCAAGAACATTAAAAAGACACAGTCTGAAAAAAGCAATAACATTTAGAAGACACAGTCAGAACACAGCAAGAACATTAAAAAGACACAGTCTGAAAACAGCAAGAACATTAAAAAGACACAGTCTGAAAACAGCAAGAACATTAAAAAGACACAGTCTGAACACTGCAAGAACATTAAAAAGACACAGTCTGAAAACATCAAGAACATTTAGAAGACACAGTCTGAAAACAGCAAGAACATTTAGAAGACACAGTCTGAAAACAGAAAGATTATTAAAAAGACACAGTCTGAAAACAGCGAGAACATTAAAAGGACACAGTCTGAAAACAGCAAGAATATTTAGAAGACACAGTCTGAAAGCAGCAAGAACATTTAGAAGGCACAGTGTGAAAACAGCAAGAACATTAAAAAGACACAGTCTGAAAAAAGCAAGAACATTTAGAAGACAGTCTGAAAACAGCAAGAACATTAAAAAGACACAGTCTGAAAACAGCAAGAACATTAAAAAGACACAGTCTGAAAAAAGCAATAACATTTAGAAGACACAGTCAGAACACAGCAAGAACATTAAAAAGACACAGTCTGAAAACAGCAAGAACATTAAAAAGACACAGTCTGAAAACAGCAAGAACATTAAAAAGACACAGTCTGAACACTGCAAGAACATTAAAAAGACACAGTCTGAAAACAGCAAGAACATTTAGAAGACACAGTCTGAACACAGCAAGAACATTAAAAAGACACAGTCTGAAAACAGCAAGAACATTTAGAAGACACAGTCTGAAAACAGCAAGAACATTAAAAAGACACAGTCTGAAAACAGCAAGAACATTAAAAAGACACAGTCTGAACACTGCAAGAACATTAAAAGGACACAGTCTGAAAAAAGCGAGAACATTTAGAAGACACAGTCTGAACACAGCAAGAACATTTAGAAGACACAGTCTGAACACAGCAAAAACATTTAGAAGACACAGTCTGAACACAGCAAGAACATTAAAAAGACACAGTCTGAAAACAGCAAGAACATTAAAAATACACAGTCTGAAAACAGCAAGAACATTAAAAAGACACAGTCTGATCACAGCAAGAACATTAAAAAGACACAGTCTGAAAACAGCAAGAACATTAAAAAGACACAGTCTGAAAACAGCAAGAACATTAAAAAGACACAGTCTGAACACTGCAAGAACCTTAAAAAGACACAGTCTGAAAAAAGCAAGAACATTTAGAAGACACAGTCTGAACACAGCAAGAACATTAAAAAGACACAGTCTGAAAACAGCAAGAACATTTAGAAGACACAGTCTGAACACAGCTAGAACATTATAAAGACACAGTCTGAAAACAGCAAGAACATTAAAAAGACACAGTCTGAAAAAAGCAAGAACATTTAGAAGACACAGTCTGAACACAGCAAGAACATTAAAAAGACACAGTCTGAAAACAGCGAGAACATTAAAGAGACACAGTCTGAAAACATCAAGAACATTTAGAAGACAAAGTCTGAAAACAGCAAGATTATTAAAAAGACACAGTCTGAAAACAGCAAGATTATTAAAAAGACACAGTCTGAAAACAGCAAGAACATTAAAAAGATACAGTCTGAAAACAGCAAGAACATTTAGAAGACACAGTCTGAAAACAGAAAGATTATTAAAAAGACACATTCTGAAAACAGCAAGATTATTAAAAAGACACAGTCTGAAAACAGCAAGAAACTTTAGAAGACACAGTCTGAAAACAGCAAGAACATTAAAAAGACACAGTCTGAATACAGCAAGAACATTTAGAAGACACAGTCTGAAAACAGCAAGAACATTAAAAAGACACAGTCTGAAAAAAGCAAGAACATTTAGAAGACATAGTCTGAAAACAGCAAGAACATTAAAAATACACAGTCTGAAAACAGCAAGAACATTAAAAAGACACAGTCTGAACACAGCAAGAACATTAAAAAGACACAGTCTGAAAACAGCAAGAACATTAAAAAGACACAGTCTGAAAACAGCAAGAACATTTAGAAGACACAGTCCGAAAACAGCAAGAACATGAAAAAGACACAGTCTGAAAACATCAAGAACATTTAGAAGACACAGTCTGAAAACAATGAGAACATTAAAAAGACACAGTCTGAACACAGCAAGAACATTAAAAAGACACAGTCTGAAAACAACAAGAAGATTCAAAAGACACAGTCTGAAAACAGCAAGAACATTAAAAAGACACAGTCTGAAAACATCAAGAACATTTAGAAGACACAGTCTGAAAACAGCAAGAACATTTAGAAGACACAGTCTGAAAACAGAAAGATTATTAAAAAGACACAGTCTGAAAACAGCAAGATTATTAAAAAGACACAGTCTGAAAACAACAAGAACATTAAAAGGACACAGTCTGAAAACAGCAAGAATATTTAGAAGACACAGTCTGAAAGCAGCAAGAACATTAAAAAGACACAGTCTGAAAACATCAAGAACATTTAGAAGACACAGTCTGAAAACAGAAAGATTATTAAAAAGACACAGTCTGAAAACAGCAAGATTATTAAAAAGACACAGTCTGAAAACAGCGAGAACATTAAAAGGACACAGTCTGAAAACAGCAAGAACATTTAGAAGACACAGTCTGAAAGCAGCAAGAACATTTCGAAGACACAGTCTGAAAACAGCAAGAAGATTTAGAAGGCACAGTCTGAAAACAGCAAGAAGATTTAGAAGACACAGTCTGAAAACAGAAAGATTATTAAAAAGACACAGTCTGAAAACAGCAAGATTATTAAAAAGACACAGTCTGAAAACAGCGAGAACATTAAAAGGACACAGTCTGAAAACAGCAAGAATATTTAGAAGACACAGTCTGAAAGCAGCAAGAACATTTAGAAAGCACAGTCTGTAAACAGCAAGAACATTAAAAAGACACAGTCTGAAAAAAGCAAGATCATTTAGAAGACAGTCTGAAAACAGCAAGAACATTAAAAAGACACAGTCTGAAAACAGCAAGAACATTTAGAAGACACAGTCTGAAAACAGCAAGAACATGAAAAAGACACAGTCTGAAAATAGCAAGAACATTAAAAAGACACAGTCTGAAAAAAGCAATAACATTTAGAAGACACAGTCTGAACACAGCAAGAACATTAAAAAGACACAGTCTGAAAACAGCAAGAACATTAAAAAGACACAGTCTGAAAACAGCAAGAACATTAAAAAGACACAGTCTGAACACTGCAAGAACATTAAAAAGACACAGTCTGAAAACAGCAAGAACATTTAGAAGACACAGTCTGAACACAGCAAGAACATTTAGAAGACACAGTCTGAAAACAGCAAGAACATTAAAAAGACACAGTCTGAAAACAGCAAGAACATTAAAAAGACACAGTCTGAACACTGCAAGAACATTAAAAGGACACAGTCTGAAAAAAGCCAGAACATTTAGAAGACACAGTCAGAACACAGCAAGAACATTTAGAAGACACTGTCTGAACACAGCAAAAACATTTAGAAGACACAGTCTGAACACAGCAAGAACATTAAAAAGACACAGTCTGAAAACAGCAAGAACATTAAAAATACTCAGTCTGAAAACAGCAAGAACATTAACAAGACACAGTCTGAAAACAGCAAGAACATTATAAAGACACAGTCTGAAAACAGCAAGAACATTAAAAAGACACAGTCTGAACACTGCAAGAACCTTAAAAAGACACAGTCTGAAAAAAGCAAGAACATTTAGAAGACACAGTCTGAACACAGCAAGAACATTAAAAAGACACAGTCTGAAAACAGCAAGAACATTTAGAAGACACAGTCTGAACACAGCTAGAACATTATAAAGACACAGTCTGAAAACAGCAAGAACATTAAAAAGACACAGTCTGAAAAAAGCAAGAACATTTAGAAGACACAGTCTGAACACAGCAAGAACATTAAAAAGACACAGTCTGAAAACAGCGAGAACATTAAAGAGACACAGTCTGAAAACATCAAGAACATTTAGAAGACAAAGTCTGAAAACAGCAAGATTATTAAAAAGACACAGTCTGAAAACAGCAAGATTATTAAAAAGACACAGTCTGAAAACAGCAAGAACATTAAAAAGATACAGTCTGAAAACAGCAAGAACATTTAGAAGACACAGTCTGAAAACAGAAAGATTATTAAAAAGACACATTCTGAAAACAGCAAGATTATTAAAAAGACACAGTCTGAAAACAGCAAGAACATTTAGAAGACACAGTCTGAAAACAGCAAGAACATTAAAAAGACAGTCTGAATACAGCAAGAACATTTAGAAGACACAGTCTGAAAACAGCAAGAACATTAAAAAGACACAGTCTGAAAAAAGCAAGAACATTTAGAAGACACAGTCTGAAAACAGCAAGAACATTAAAAATACACAGTCTGAAAACAGCAAGAACATTAAAAAGACACAGTCTGAACACAGCAAGAACATTAAAAAGACACAGTCTGAAAACAGCAAGAACATTAAAAAGACACAGTCTGAAAACAGCAAGAACATTTAGAAGACACAGTCCGAAAACAGCAAGAACATGAAAAAGACACAGTCTGAAAACATCAAGAACATTTAGAAGACACAGTCTGAAAACAATGAGAACATTAAAAAGACACAGTCTGAACACAGCAAGAACATTAAAAAGACACAGTCTGAAAACAGCAAGAACATTAAAAAGACACAGTCTCAAAACAGCGAGAACATTAAAAAGACACAGTCTGAAAATAGCAAGAACATTAAAAAGACACAGTCTGAAAACAGCAAGATTATTAAAAAGACACTGTCTGAAAACAGCGAGAGCATTAAAACGACACAGTCTGAAAACAGCAAGAACATTTAAAAAGACACAGTCTGAAAACAGCAAGATTATTAAAAAGACACAGTCTGAAAACAGCAACAACATTAAAAAGACACAGTCTGAAAACAGCAAGAACATTAAAAAGACACACTCTGAAAACAACAAGAACTTTAAAAAGACACAGTCTGAAAACAGCAAGAACATTAAAAAGACACAGTCTGAAAACAGCAAGAACATTTAGAAGACACAGTCTGAAAACAGCAAGAACATTAAAAAGACACAGTCTGAAAAAAGCAAGAACATTTAGAAGACACAGTCTGAAAACAGCAAGAACATTAAAAATACACAGTCTGAAAACAGCAAGAACATTAAAAAGACACAGTCTGAACACAGCAAGAACATTAAAAAGACACAGTCTGAAAACAGCAAGAACATTAAAAAGACACAGTCTGAAAACAGCAAGAACATTTAGAAGTCACAGTCTGAAAACAGCAAGAACATGAAAAAGACACAGTCTGTAAACATCAAGAACTTTTAGAAGACACAGTCTGAAAACAATGAGAACATTAAAAAGACACAGTCTGAACACAGCAAGAACATTAAAAAGACACAGTCTGAAAACAGCAAGAACATTAAAAAGACACAGTCTCAAAACAGCAAGAACATTAAAAAGACACAGTCTGAAAACAGCAAGAACATTAAAAAGACACAGTCTCAAAACAGCGAGAACATTAAAAAGACACAGTCTGAAAATAGCAAGAACATTAAAAAGACACAGTCTGAAAACAGCAAGATTATTAAAAAGACACTGTCTGAAAACAGCAAGATTATTAAAAAGACACAGTCTGAAAACAGCAACAACATTAAAAAGACACAGTCTGAAAACAGCAAGAACATTAAAAAGACACACTCTGAAAACAACAAGAACATTAACAAGACACGGTCTGAAAACATCAAGAACATTTAGAAGTCACAGTCTGAAAACAGCAAGAACATTAAAAAGACACAGTCTGAAAAAAGCAAGAACATTTAGAAGACACAGTCTGAAAACAGCAAGAACATTAAAAATACACAGTCTGAAAACAGCAAGAACATTAAAAAGACACAGTCTGAACACAGCAAGAACATTAAAAAGACACAGTCTGAAAACAGCAAGAACATTAAAAAGACACAGTCTGAAAACAGCAAGAACATTTAGAAGACACAGTCCGAAAACAGCAAGAACATGAAAAAGACACAGTCTGAAAACATCAAGAACATTTAGAAGACACAGTCTGAAAACAATGAGAACATTAAAAAGACACAGTCTGAACACAGCAAGAACATTAAAAAGACACAGTCTGAAAACAACAAGAAGATTCAAAAGACACAGTCTGAAAACAGCAAGAACATTAAAAAGACACAGTCTGAAAACATCAAGAACATTTAGAAGACACAGTCTGAAAACAGCAAGAACATTTAGAAGACACAGTCTGAAAACAGAAAGATTATTAAAAAGACACAGTCTGAAAACAGCAAGATTATTAAAAAGACACAGTCTGAAAACAACAAGAACATTAAAAGGACACAGTCTGAAAACAGCAAGAATATTTAGAAGACACAGTCTGAAAGCAGCAAGAACATTAAAAAGACACAGTCTGAAAACATCAAGAACATTTAGAAGACACAGTCTGAAAACAGAAAGATTATTAAAAAGACACAGTCTGAAAACAGCAAGATTATTAAAAAGACACAGTCTGAAAACAGCGAGAACATTAAAAGGACACAGTCTGAAAACAGCAAGAACATTTAGAAGACACAGACTGAAAGCAGCAAGAACATTTCGAAGACACAGTCTGAAAACAGCAAGAAGATTTAGAAGGCACAGTCTGAAAACAGCAAGAAGATTTAGAAAACACAGTCTGAAAACAGAAAGATTATTAAAAAGACACTGTCTGAAAACAGCAAGATTATTAAAAAGACACAGTCTGAAAACAGCGAGAACATTAAAAGGACACAGTCTGAAAACAGCAAGAATATTTAGAAGACACAGTCTGAAAGCAGCAAGAACATTTAGAAAGCACAGTCTGAAAACAGCAAGAACATTAAAAAGACACAGTCTGAAAAAAGCAAGAACATTTAGAAGACAGTCTGAAAACAGCAAGAACATTAAAAAGACACAGTCTGAAAACAGCAAGAACATTTAGAAGACACAGTCTGAAAACAGCAAGAACATGAAAAAGACACAGTCTGAAAATAGCAAGAACATTAAAAAGACACAGTCTGAAAAAAGCAATAACATTTAGAAGACACAGTCTGAACACAGCAAGAACATTAAAAAGACACAGTCTGAAAACAGCAAGAACATTAAAAAGACACAGTCTGAAAACAGCAAGAACATTAAAAAGACACAGTCTGAACACTGCAAGAACATTAAAAAGACACAGTCTGAAAACAGCAAGAACATTTAGAAGACACAGTCTGAACACTGCAAGAACATTAAAAAGACACAGTCTGAAAACAGCAAGAACATTTAGAAGACACAGTCTGAAAACAGCCAGAACATTAAAAAGACACAGTCTGAAAACAGCAAGAACATTAAAAAGACACAATCTGAACACTGCAAGAACATTAAAAGGACACAGTCTGAAAAAAGCCAGAACATTTAGAAGACACAGTCAGAACACAGCAAGAACATTTAGAAGACACTGTCTGAACACAGCAAAAACATTTAGAAGACACAGTCTGAACACAGCAAGAACATTAAAAAGACACAGTCTGAAAACAGCAAGAACATTAAAAATACTCAGTCTGAAAACAGCAAGAACATTAACAAGACACAGTCTGAAAACAGCAAGAACATTAAAAAGACACAGTCTGAACACAGCAAGAACATTAAAAAGACACAGTCTGAAAACAGCAAGAACATTTAGAAGACACAGTCTGAACACAGCTAGAACATTATAAAGACACAGTCTGAAAACAGCAAGAACATTAAAAAGACACAGTCTGAAAAAAGCAAGAACATTTAGAAGACACAGTCTGAACACAGCAAGAACATTAAAAAGACACAGTCTGAAAACAGCGAGAACATTAAAGAGACACAGTCTGAAAACATCAAGAACATTTAGAAGACAAAGTCTGAAAACAGCAAGATTATTAAAAAGACACAGTCTGAAAACAGCAAGATTATTAAAAAGACACAGTCTGAAAACAGCAAGAACATTAAAAAGATACAGTCTGAAAACAGCAAGAACATTTAGAAGACACAGTCTGAAAACAGAAAGATTATTAAAAAGACACATTCTGAAAACAGCAAGATTATTAAAAAGACACAGTCTGAAAACAGCAAGAACATTTAGAAGACACAGTCTGAAAACAGCAAGAACATTAAAAAGACACAGTCTGAATACAGCAAGAACATTTAGAAGACACAGTCTGAAAACAGCAAGAACATTAAAAAGACACAGTCTGAAAAAAGCAAGAACATTTAGAAGACACAGTCTGAAAACAGCAAGAACATTAAAAATACACAGTCTGAAAACAGCAAGAACATTAAAAAGACACAGTCTGAACACAGCAAGAACATTAAAAAGACACAGTCTGAAAACAGCAAGAACATTAAAAAGACACAGTCTGAAAACAGCAAGAACATTTAGAAGACACAGTCCGAAAACAGCAAGAACATGAAAAAGACACAGTCTGAAAACATCAAGAACATTTAGAAGACACAGTCTGAAAACAGCAAGAACATTAAAAATACACAGTCTGAAAACAGCAAGAACATTAAAAAGACACAGTCTGAACACAGCAAGAACATTAAAAAGACACAGTCTGAAAACAGCAAGAACATTAAATAGACACAGTCTGAAAACAGCAAGATTATTAAAAAGACACAGTCTGAAAACAGCGAGAACATTAAAAGGACACAGTCTGAAAACAGCAAGAACATTAAAAAGACACAGTCTGCAAACAGCCAGAACATTAAAAAGACACAGTCTGAAAACAACAAGAAGATTCAAAAGACACAGTCTGAAAACAGCAAGAACATTAAAAAGACACAGTCTGAAAACATCAAGAACATTTAGAAGACACAGTCTGAACACAGCAAGAACATTAAAAAGACACAGTCTGAAAACAGCAAGAACATTTAGAAGACACAGTCTGAAAACAGCCAGAACATTAAAAATACACAGTCTGAAAACAGCAAGAACATTAAAAAGACACAGTCTGAACACAGCAAGAACATTAAAAAGACACAGTCTGAAAACAGCAAGATTATTAAAAAGACACAGTCTGAAAACAGTGAGAACATTAAAAGGACACAGTCTGAAAACAGCAAGAACATTAAAAAGACACAGTCTGCAAACAGCCAGAACATTAAAAAGACACAGTCTGAAAACAACAAGAAGATTCAAAAGACACAGTCTGAAAACAGCAAGAACATTAAAAAGACACAGTCTGAAAACATCAAGAACATTTAGAAGACACAGTCTGAAAACAGCAAGAACATTTTGAAGACACAGTCTGAAAACAGAAAGATTATTAAAAAGACACAGTCTGAAAACAGCAAGATTATTAAAAAGACACAGTCTGAAAACAACAAGAACATTAAAAGGACACAGTCTGAAAACAGCAAGAATATTTAGAAGACACAGTCTGAAATCAGAAAGAACATTAAAAAGACACAGTCTGAAAACATCAAGAACATTTAGAAGACACAGTCTGAAAACAGAAAGATTATTAAAAAGACACAGTCTGAAAACAGCAAGATTATTAAAAAGACACAGTCTGAAAACAGCGAGAACATTAAAAGGACACAGTCTGAAAACAGCAAGAATATTTAGAAGACACAGTCTGAAAGCAGCAAGAACATTTAGAAGGCACAGTCTGAAAACAGCAAGAACATTAAAAAGACACAGTCTGAAAAAAGCAAGAACATTTAGAAGACAGTCTGAAAACAGCAAGAACATTAAAAAGACACAGTCTGAAAACAGCAAGAACATTTAGAAGACACAGTCTGAAAACAGCAAGAACATGAAAAAGACACAGTCTGAAAATAGCAAGAACATTAAAAAGACACAGTCTGAAAAAAGCAATAACATTTAGAAGACACAGTCTGAACACAGCAAGAACATTAAAAAGACACAGTCTGAAAACAGCAAGAACATTAAAAAGACACAGTCTGAAAACAGCAAGAACATTAAAAAGACACAGTCTGAACACTGCAAGAACATTAAAAAGACACAGTCTGAAAACAGCAAGAACATTTAGAAGACACAGTCTCAACACAGCAAGAACATTAAAAAGACACAGTCTGAAAACAGCAAGAACATTTAGAAGACACAGTCTGATAACAGCAAGAACATTAAAAAGACACAGTCTGAAAACAGCAAGAACATTAAAAAGACACAGTCTGAACACTGCAAGAACATTAAAAGGACACAGTCTGAAAAAAGCGAGAACATTTAGAAGACACAGTCTGAACACAGCAAGAACATTTAGAAGACACAGTCTGAACACAGCAAAAACATTTAGAAGACACAGTCTGAACACAGCAAGAACATTAAAAAGACACAGTCTGAAAACAGCAAGAACATTAAAAATACGCAGTCTGAAAACAGCAAGAACATTAAAAAGACACAGTCTGATCACAGCAAGAACATTAAAAAGACACAGTCTGAAAACAGCAAGAACATTAAAAAGACACAGTCTGAAAACAGCAAGAACATTAAAAAGACACAGTCTGAACACTGCAAGAACCTTAAAAAGACACAGTCTGAAAAAAGCAAGAACATTTAGAAGACACAGTCTGAACACAGCAAGAACATTAAAAAGACACAGTCTGAAAACAGCAAGAACATTTAGAAGACACAGTCTGAACACAGCTAGAACATTATAAAGACACAGTCTGAAAACAGCAAGAACATTAAAAAGACACAGTCTGAAAAAAGCAAGAACATTTAGAAGACACAGTCTGAACACAGCAAGAACATTAAAAAGACACAGTCTGAAAACAGCGAGAACATTAAAGAGACACAGTCTGAAAACATCAAGAACATTTAGAAGACAAAGTCTGAAAACAGCAAGATTATTAAAAAGACACAGTCTGAAAACAGCAAGATTATTAAAAAGACACAGTCTGAAAACAGCAAGAACATTAAAAAGATACAGTCTGAAAACAGCAAGAACATTTAGAAGACACAGTCTGAAAACAGAAAGATTATTAAAAAGACACATTCTGAAAACAGCAAGATTATTAAAAAGACACAGTCTGAAAACAGCAAGAACATTTAGAAGACACAGTCTGAAAACAGCAAGAACATTAAAAAGACACAGTCTGAATACAGCAAGAACATTTAGAAGACACAGTCTGAAAACAGCAAGAACATTAAAAAGACACAGTCTGAAAAAAGCAAGAACATTTAGAAGACATAGTCTGAAAACAGCAAGAACATTAAAAATACACAGTCTGAAAACAGCAAGAACATTAAAAAGACACAGTCTGAACACAGCAAGAACATTAAAAAGACACAGTCTGAAAACAGCAAGAACATTAAAAAGACACAGTCTGAAAACAGCAAGAACATTTAGAAGACACAGTCCGAAAACAGCAAGAACATGAAAAAGACACAGTCTGAAAACATCAAGAACATTTAGAAGACACAGTCTGAAAACAATGAGAACATTAAAAAGACACAGTCTGAACACAGCAAGAACATTAAAAAGACACAGTCTGAAAACAACAAGAAGATTCAAAAGACACAGTCTGAAAACAGCAAGAACATTAAAAAGACACAGTCTGAAAACATCAAGAACATTTAGAAGACACAGTCTGAAAACAGCAAGAACATTTAGAAGACACAGTCTGAAAACAGAAAGATTATTAAAAAGACACAGTCTGAAAACAGCAAGATTATTAAAAAGACACAGTCTGAAAACAACAAGAACATTAAAAGGACACAGTCTGAAAACAGCAAGAATATTTAGAAGACACAGTCTGAAAGCAGCAAGAACATTAAAAAGACACAGTCTGAAAACATCAAGAACATTTAGAAGACACAGTCTGAAAACAGAAAGATTATTAAAAAGACACAGTCTGAAAACAGCAAGATTATTAAAAAGACACAGTCTGAAAACAGCGAGAACATTAAAAGGACACAGTCTGAAAACAGCAAGAACATTTAGAAGACACAGTCTGAAAGCAGCAAGAACATTTCGAAGACACAGTCTGAAAACAGCAAGAAGATTTAGAAGGCACAGTCTGAAAACAGCAAGAAGATTTAGAAGACACAGTCTGAAAACAGAAAGATTATTAAAAAGACACAGTCTGAAAACAGCAAGATTATTAAAAAGACACAGTCTGAAAACAGCGAGAACATTAAAAGGACACAGTCTGAAAACAGCAAGAATATTTAGAAGACACAGTCTGAAAGCAGCAAGAACATTTAGAAAGCACAGTCTGAAAACAGCAAGAACATTAAAAAGACACAGTCTGAAAAAAGCAAGATCATTTAGAAGACAGTCTGAAAACAGCAAGAACATTAAAAAGACACAGTCTGAAAACAGCAAGAACATTTAGAAGACACAGTCTGAAAACAGCAAGAACATGAAAAAGACACAGTCTGAAAATAGCAAGAACATTAAAAAGACACAGTCTGAAAAAAGCAATAACATTTAGAAGACACAGTCTGAACACAGCAAGAACATTAAAAAGACACAGTCTGAAAACAGCAAGAACATTAAAAAGACACAGTCTGAAAACAGCAAGAACATTAAAAAGACACAGTCTGAACACTGCAAGAACATTAAAAAGACACAGTCTGAAAACAGCAAGAACATTTAGAAGACACAGTCTGAACACAGCAAGAACATTTAGAAGACACAGTCTGAAAACAGCAAGAACATTAAAAAGACACAGTCTGAAAACAGCAAGAACATTAAAAAGACACAGTCTGAACACTGCAAGAACATTAAAAGGACACAGTCTGAAAAAAGCCAGAACATTTAGAAGACACAGTCAGAACACAGCAAGAACATTTAGAAGACACTGTCTGAACACAGCAAAAACATTTAGAAGACACAGTCTGAACACAGCAAGAACATTAAAAAGACACAGTCTGAAAACAGCAAGAACATTAAAAATACTCAGTCTGAAAACAGCAAGAACATTAACAAGACACAGTCTGAAAACAGCAAGAACATTAAAAAGACACAGTCTGAAAACAGCAAGAACATTAAAAAGACACAGTCTGAACACTGCAAGAACCTTAAAAAGACACAGTCTGAAAAAAGCAAGAACATTTAGAAGACACAGTCTGAACACAGCAAGAACATTAAAAAGACACAGTCTGAAAACAGCAAGAACATTTAGAAGACACAGTCTGAAAAAAGCCAGAACATTTAGAAGACACAGTCTGAAAACAGCAAGAACATTAAAAATACACAGTCTGAAAACAGCAAGAACATTAAAAAGACACAGTCTCAACACAGCAAGAACATTAAAAAGACACAGTCTGAAAACAGCAAGAACATTAAAAAGACACAGTCTGAAAACAGCAAGAACATTTAGAAGACACAGTCCGAAAACAGCAAGAACATGAAAAAGACACAGTCTGAAAACATCAAGAACATTTAGAAGACACAGTCTGAAAACAATGAGAACATTAAAAAGACACAGTCTGAACACAGCAAGAACATTAAAAAGACACAGTCTGAAAACAGCAAGAACATTAAAAAGACACAGTCTCAAAACAGCGAGAACATTAAAAAGACACAGTCTGAAAATAGCAAGAACATTAAAAAGACACAGTCTGAAAACAGCAAGATTATTAAAAAGACACTGTCTGAAAACAGCGAGAGCATTAAAACGACACAGTCTGAAAACAGCAAGAACATTTAAAAAGACACAGTCTGAAAACAGCAAGATTATTAAAAAGACACAGTCTGAAAACAGCAACAACATTAAAAAGACACAGTCTGAAAACAGCAAGAACATTAAAAAGACACACTCTGAAAACAACAAGAACTTTAAAAAGACACAGTCTGAAAACAGCAAGAACATTAAAAAGACACAGTCTGAAAACAGCAAGAACATTTAGAAGACACAGTCTGAAAACAGCAAGAACATTAAAAAGACACAGTCTGAAAAAAGCAAGAACATTTAGAAGACACAGTCTGAAAACAGCAAGAACATTAAAAATACACAGTCTGAAAACAGCAAGAACATTAAAAAGACACAGTCTGAACACAGCAAGAACATTAAAAAGACACAGTCTGAAAACAGCAAGAACATTAAAAAGACACAGTCTGAAAACAGCAAGAACATTTAGAAGTCACAGTCTGAAAACAGCAAGAACATGAAAAAGACACAGTCTGTAAACATCAAGAACTTTTAGAAGACACAGTCTGAAAACAATGAGAACATTAAAAAGACACAGTCTGAACACAGCAAGAACATTAAAAAGACACAGTCTGAAAACAGCAAGAACATTAAAAAGACACAGTCTCAAAACAGCAAGAACATTAAAAAGACACAGTCTGAAAACAGCAAGAACATTAAAAAGACACAGTCTCAAAACAGCGAGAACATTAAAAAGACACAGTCTGAAAATAGCAAGAACATTAAAAAGACACAGTCTGAAAACAGCAAGATTATTAAAAAGACACTGTCTGAAAACAGCAAGATTATTAAAAAGACACAGTCTGAAAACAGCAACAACATTAAAAAGACACAGTCTGAAAACAGCAAGAACATTAAAAAGACACACTCTGAAAACAACAAGAACATTAACAAGACACGGTCTGAAAACATCAAGAACATTTAGAAGTCACAGTCTGAAAACAGCAAGAACATTAAAAAGACACAGTCTGAAAAAAGCAAGAACATTTAGAAGACACAGTCTGAAAACAGCAAGAACATTAAAAAGATACAGTCTGAAAACAGCAAGAACATTTAGAAGACACAGTCTGAAAACAGAAAGATTATTAAAAAGACACATTCTGAAAACAGCAAGATTATTAAAAAGACACAGTCTGAAAACAGCAAGAACATTTAGAAGACACAGTCTGAAAACAGCAAGAACATTAAAAAGACACAGTCTGAATACAGCAAGAACATTTAGAAGACACAGTCTGAAAACAGCAAGAACATTAAAAAGACACAGTCTGAAAAAAGCAAGAACATTTAGAAGACATAGTCTGAAAACAGCAAGAACATTAAAAATACACAGTCTGAAAACAGCAAGAACATTAAAAAGACACAGTCTGAACACAGCAAGAACATTAAAAAGACACAGTCTGAAAACAGCAAGAACATTAAAAAGACACAGTCTGAAAACAGCAAGAACATTTAGAAGACACAGTCCGAAAACAGCAAGAACATGAAAAAGACACAGTCTGAAAACATCAAGAACATTTAGAAGACACAGTCTGAAAACAATGAGAACATTAAAAAGACACAGTCTGAACACAGCAAGAACATTAAAAAGACACAGTCTGAAAACAACAAGAAGATTCAAAAGACACAGTCTGAAAACAGCAAGAACATTAAAAAGACACAGTCTGAAAACATCAAGAACATTTAGAAGACACAGTCTGAAAACAGCAAGAACATTTAGAAGACACAGTCTGAAAACAGAAAGATTATTAAAAAGACACAGTCTGAAAACAGCAAGATTATTAAAAAGACACAGTCTGAAAACAACAAGAACATTAAAAGGACACAGTCTGAAAACAGCAAGAATATTTAGAAGACACAGTCTGAAAGCAGCAAGAACATTAAAAAGACACAGTCTGAAAACATCAAGAACATTTAGAAGACACAGTCTGAAAACAGAAAGATTATTAAAAAGACACAGTCTGAAAACAGCAAGATTATTAAAAAGACACAGTCTGAAAACAGCGAGAACATTAAAAGGACACAGTCTGAAAACAGCAAGAACATTTAGAAGACACAGTCTGAAAGCAGCAAGAACATTTCGAAGACACAGTCTGAAAACAGCAAGAAGATTTAGAAGGCACAGTCTGAAAACAGCAAGAAGATTTAGAAGACACAGTCTGAAAACAGAAAGATTATTAAAAAGACACAGTCTGAAAACAGCAAGATTATTAAAAAGACACAGTCTGAAAACAGCGAGAACATTAAAAGGACACAGTCTGAAAACAGCAAGAATATTTAGAAGACACAGTCTGAAAGCAGCAAGAACATTTAGAAAGCACAGTCTGAAAACAGCAAGAACATTAAAAAGACACAGTCTGAAAAAAGCAAGATCATTTAGAAGACAGTCTGAAAACAGCAAGAACATTAAAAAGACACAGTCTGAAAACAGCAAGAACATTTAGAAGACACAGTCTGAAAACAGCAAGAACATGAAAAAGACACAGTCTGAAAATAGCAAGAACATTAAAAAGACACAGTCTGAAAAAAGCAATAACATTTAGAAGACACAGTCTGAACACAGCAAGAACATTAAAAAGACACAGTCTGAAAACAGCAAGAACATTAAAAAGACACAGTCTGAAAACAGCAAGAACATTAAAAAGACACAGTCTGAACACTGCAAGAACATTAAAAAGACACAGTCTGAAAACAGCAAGAACATTTAGAAGACACAGTCTGAACACAGCAAGAACATTTAGAAGACACAGTCTGAAAACAGCAAGAACATTAAAAAGACACAGTCTGAAAACAGCAAGAACATTAAAAAGACACAGTCTGAACACTGCAAGAACATTAAAAGGACACAGTCTGAAAAAAGCCAGAACATTTAGAAGACACAGTCAGAACACAGCAAGAACATTTAGAAGACACTGTCTGAACACAGCAAAAACATTTAGAAGACACAGTCTGAACACAGCAAGAACATTAAAAAGACACAGTCTGAAAACAGCAAGAACATTAAAAATACTCAGTCTGAAAACAGCAAGAACATTAACAAGACACAGTCTGAAAACAGCAAGAACATTAAAAAGACACAGTCTGAAAACAGCAAGAACATTAAAAAGACACAGTCTGAACACTGCAAGAACCTTAAAAAGACACAGTCTGAAAAAAGCAAGAACATTTAGAAGACACAGTCTGAACACAGCAAGAACATTAAAAAGACACAGTCTGAAAACAGCAAGAACATTTAGAAGACACAGTCTGAAAAAAGCAAGAACATTTAGAAGACACAGTCTGAAAACAGCAAGAACATTAAAAATACACAGTCTGAAAACAGCAAGAACATTAAAAAGACACAGTCTCAACACAGCAAGAACATTAAAAAGACACAGTCTGAAAACAGCAAGAACATTAAAAAGACACAGTCTGAAAACAGCAAGAACATTTAGAAGACACAGTCCGAAAACAGCAAGAACATGAAAAAGACACAGTCTGAAAACATCAAGAACATTTAGAAGACACAGTCTGAAAACAATGAGAACATTAAAAAGACACAGTCTGAACACAGCAAGAACATTAAAAAGACACAGTCTGAAAACAGCAAGAACATTAAAAAGACACAGTCTCAAAACAGCGAGAACATTAAAAAGACACAGTCTGAAAATAGCAAGAACATTAAAAAGACACAGTCTGAAAACAGCAAGATTATTAAAAAGACACTGTCTGAAAACAGCGAGAGCATTAAAACGACACAGTCTGAAAACAGCAAGAACATTTAAAAAGACACAGTCTGAAAACAGCAAGATTATTAAAAAGACACAGTCTGAAAACAGCAACAACATTAAAAAGACACAGTCTGAAAACAGCAAGAACATTAAAAAGACACACTCTGAAAACAACAAGAACTTTAAAAAGACACAGTCTGAAAACAGCAAGAACATTAAAAAGACACAGTCTGAAAACAGCAAGAACATTTAGAAGACACAGTCTGAAAACAGCAAGAACATTAAAAAGACACAGTCTGAAAAAAGCAAGAACATTTAGAAGACACAGTCTGAAAACAGCAAGAACATTAAAAATACACAGTCTGAAAACAGCAAGAACATTAAAAAGACACAGTCTGAACACAGCAAGAACATTAAAAAGACACAGTCTGAAAACAGCAAGAACATTAAAAAGACACAGTCTGAAAACAGCAAGAACATTTAGAAGTCACAGTCTGAAAACAGCAAGAACATGAAAAAGACACAGTCTGTAAACATCAAGAACTTTTAGAAGACACAGTCTGAAAACAATGAGAACATTAAAAAGACACAGTCTGAACACAGCAAGAACATTAAAAAGACACAGTCTGAAAACAGCAAGAACATTAAAAAGACACAGTCTCAAAACAGCAAGAACATTAAAAAGACACAGTCTGAAAACAGCAAGAACATTAAAAAGACACAGTCTCAAAACAGCGAGAACATTAAAAAGACACAGTCTGAAAATAGCAAGAACATTAAAAAGACACAGTCTGAAAACAGCAAGATTATTAAAAAGACACTGTCTGAAAACAGCAAGATTATTAAAAAGACACAGTCTGAAAACAGCAACAACATTAAAAAGACACAGTCTGAAAACAGCAAGAACATTAAAAAGACACACTCTGAAAACAACAAGAACATTAACAAGACACGGTCTGAAAACATCAAGAACATTTAGAAGTCACAGTCTGAAAACAGCAAGAACATTAAAAAGACACAGTCTGAAAAAAGCAAGAACATTTAGAAGACACAGTCTGAAAACAGCAAGAACATTAAAAATACACAGTCTGAAAACAGCAAGAACATTAAAAAGACACAGTCTGAACACAGCAAGAACATTAAAAAGACACAGTCTGAAAACAGCAAGAACATTAAAAAGACACAGTCTGAAAACAGCAAGAACATTTAGAAGACACAGTCCGAAAACAGCAAGAACATGAAAAAGACACAGTCTGAAAACATCAAGAACATTTAGAAGACACAGTCTGAAAACAATGAGAACATTAAAAAGACACAGTCTGAACACAGCAAGAACATTAAAAAGACACAGTCTGAAAACAACAAGAAGATTCAAAAGACACAGTCTGAAAACAGCAAGAACATTAAAAAGACACAGTCTGAAAACATCAAGAACATTTAGAAGACACAGTCTGAAAACAGCAAGAACATTTAGAAGACACAGTCTGAAAACAGAAAGATTATTAAAAAGACACAGTCTGAAAACAGCAAGATTATTAAAAAGACACAGTCTGAAAACAACAAGAACATTAAAAGGACACAGTCTGAAAACAGCAAGAATATTTAGAAGACACAGTCTGAAAGCAGCAAGAACATTAAAAAGACACAGTCTGAAAACATCAAGAACATTTAGAAGACACAGTCTGAAAACAGAAAGATTATTAAAAAGACACAGTCTGAAAACAGCAAGATTATTAAAAAGACACAGTCTGAAAACAGCGAGAACATTAAAAGGACACAGTCTGAAAACAGCAAGAACATTTAGAAGACACAGTCTGAAAGCAGCAAGAACATTTCGAAGACACAGTCTGAAAACAGCAAGAAGATTTAGAAGGCACAGTCTGAAAACAGCAAGAAGATTTAGAAGACACAGTCTGAAAACAGAAAGATTATTAAAAAGACACTGTCTGAAAACAGCAAGATTATTAAAAAGACACAGTCTGAAAACAGCGAGAACATTAAAAGGACACAGTCTGAAAACAGCAAGAATATTTAGAAGACACAGTCTGAAAGCAGCAAGAACATTTAGAAAGCACAGTCTGAAAACAGCAAGAACATTAAAAAGACACAGTCTGAAAAAAGCAAGAACATTTAGAAGACAGTCTGAAAACAGCAAGAACATTAAAAAGACACAGTCTGAAAACAGCAAGAACATTTAGAAGACACAGTCTGAAAACAGCAAGAACATGAAAAAGACACAGTCTGAAAATAGCAAGAACATTAAAAAGACACAGTCTGAAAAAAGCAATAACATTTAGAAGACACAGTCTGAACACAGCAAGAACATTAAAAAGACACAGTCTGAAAACAGCAAGAACATTAAAAAGACACAGTCTGAAAACAGCAAGAACATTAAAAAGACACAGTCTGAACACTGCAAGAACATTAAAAAGACACAGTCTGAAAACAGCAAGAACATTTAGAAGACACAGTCTGAACACTGCAAGAACATTAAAAAGACACAGTCTGAAAACAGCAAGAACATTTAGAAGACACAGTCTGAAAACAGCCAGAACATTAAAAAGACACAGTCTGAAAACAGCAAGAACATTAAAAAGACACAATCTGAACACTGCAAGAACATTAAAAGGACACAGTCTGAAAAAAGCCAGAACATTTAGAAGACACAGTCAGAACACAGCAAGAACATTTAGAAGACACTGTCTGAACACAGCAAAAACATTTAGAAGACACAGTCTGAACACAGCAAGAACATTAAAAAGACACAGTCTGAAAACAGCAAGAACATTAAAAATACTCAGTCTGAAAACAGCAAGAACATTAACAAGACACAGTCTGAAAACAGCAAGAACATTAAAAAGACACAGTCTGAACACAGCAAGAACATTAAAAAGACACAGTCTGAAAACAGCAAGAACATTTAGAAGACACAGTCTGAACACAGCTAGAACATTATAAAGACACAGTCTGAAAACAGTAAGAACATTAAAAAGACACAGTCTGAAAAAAGCAAGAACATTTAGAAGACACAGTCTGAACACAGCAAGAACATTAAAAAGACACAGTCTGAAAACAGCGAGAACATTAAAGAGACACAGTCTGAAAACATCAAGAACATTTAGAAGACAAAGTCTGAAAACAGCAAGATTATTAAAAAGACACAGTCTGAAAACAGCAAGATTATTAAAAAGACACAGTCTGAAAACAGCAAGAACATTAAAAAGATACAGTCTGAAAACAGCAAGAACATTTAGAAGACACAGTCTGAAAACAGAAAGATTATTAAAAAGACACATTCTGAAAACAGCAAGATTATTAAAAAGACACAGTCTGAAAACAGCAAGAACATTTAGAAGACACAGTCTGAAAACAGCAAGAACATTAAAAAGACACAGTCTGAATACAGCAAGAACATTTAGAAGACACAGTCTGAAAACAGCAAGAACATTAAAAAGACACAGTCTGAAAAAAGCAAGAACATTTAGAAGACACAGTCTGAAAACAGCAAGAACATTAAAAATACACAGTCTGAAAACAGCAAGAACATTAAAAAGACACAGTCTGAACACAGCAAGAACATTAAAAAGACACAGTCTGAAAACAGCAAGAACATTAAAAAGACACAGTCTGAAAACAGCAAGAACATTTAGAAGACACAGTCCGAAAACAGCAAGAACATGAAAAAGACACAGTCTGAAAACATCAAGAACATTTAGAAGACACAGTCTGAAAACAATGAGAACATTAAAAAGACACAGTCTGAACACAGCAAGAACATTAAAAAGACACAGTCTGAAAACAGCAAGAACATTAAAAAGACACAGTCTCAAAACAGCGAGAACATTAAAAAGACACAGTCTGAAAATAGCAAGAACATTAAAAAGACACAGTCTGAAAACAGCAAGATTATTAAAAAGACACTGTCTGAAAACAGCGAGAGCATTAAAACGACACAGTCTGAAAACAGCAAGAACATTTAAAAAGACACAGTCTGAAAACAGCAAGATTATTAAAAAGACACAGTCTGAAAAGAGCAACAACATTAAAAAGACACAGTCTGAAAACAGCAAGAACATTAAAAAGACACACTCTGAAAACAACAAGAACTTTAAAAAGACACAGTCTGAAAACAGCAAGAACATTAAAAAGACACAGTCTGAAAACAGCAAGAACATGAAAAAGACACAGTCTGAAAACATCAAGAACATTTAGAAGACACAGTCTGAAAACAATGAGAACATTAAAAAGACACAGTCTGAACACAGCAAGAACATTAAAAAGACACAGTCTGAAAACAGCAAGAACATTAAAAAGACACAGTCTCAAAACAGCGAGAACATTAAAAAGACACAGTCTGAAAATAGCAAGAACATTAAAAAGACACAGTCTGAAAACAGCAAGATTATTAAAAAGACACTGTCTGAAAACAGCGAGAGCATTAAAACGACACAGTCTGAAAACAGCAAGAACATTTAAAAAGACACAGTCTGAAAACAGCAAGATTATTAAAAAGACACAGTCTGAAAAGAGCAACAACATTAAAAAGACACAGTCTGAAAACAGCAAGAACATTAAAAAGACACACTCTGAAAACAACAAGAACTTTAAAAAGACACAGTCTGAAAACAGCAAGAACATTAAAAAGACACAGTCTGAAAACAGCAAGAACATTTAGAAGACACAGTCTGAAAACAGCAAGAACATTAAAAAGACACAGTCTGAAAAAAGCAAGAACATTTAGAAGACACAGTCTGAAAACAGCAAGAACATTAAAAATACACAGTCTGAAAACAGCAAGAACATTAAAAAGACACAGTCTGAACACAGCAAGAACATTAAAAAGACACAGTCTGAAAACAGCAAGAACATTTAGAAGTCACAGTCTGAAAACAGCAAGAACATGAAAAAGACACAGTCTGTAAACATCAAGAACATTTAGAAGACACAGTCTGAAAACAATGAGAACATTAAAAAGACACAGTCTGAACACAGCAAGAACATTAAAAAGACACAGTCTGAAAACAGCAAGAACATTAAAAAGACACAGTCTCAAAACAGCAAGAACATTAAAAAGACACAGTCTGAAAACAGCAAGAACATTAAAAAGACACAGTCTCAAAACAGCGAGAACATTAAAAAGACACAGTCTGAAAATAGCAAGAACATTAAAAAGACACAGTCTGAAAACAGCAAGATTATTAAAAAGACACTGTCTGAAAACAGCAAGATTATTAAAAAGACACAGTCTGAAAACAGCAACAACATTAAAAAGACACAGTCTGAAAACAGCAAGAACATTAAAAAGACACACTCTGAAAACAACAAGAACATTAACAAGACACGGTCTGAAAACATCAAGAACATTTAGAAGTCACAGTCTGAAAACAGCAAGAACATTAAAAAGACACAGTCTGAAAAAAGCAAGAACATTTAGAAGACACAGTCTGAAAACAGCAAGAACATTAAAAATACACAGTCTGAAAACAGCAAGAACATTAAAAAGACACAGTCTGAACACAGCAAGAACATTAAAAAGACACAGTCTGAAAACAGCAAGAACATTAAAAAAACACAGTCTGAAAACAGCAAGAACATTTAGAAGACACAGTCTGAAAACAGCAAGAACATGAAAAAGACACAGTCTGAAAACATCAAGAACATTTAGAAGACACAGTCTGAAAACAATGAGAACATTAAAAAGACACAGTCTGAACACAGCAAGAACATTAAAAAGACACAGTCTGAAAACAACAAGAAGATTCAAAAGACACAGTCTGAAAACAGCAAGAACATTAAAAAGACACAGTCTGAAAACATCAAGAACATTTAGAAGACACAGTCTGAAAACAGCAAGAACATTTAGAAGACACAGTCTGAAAACAGAAAGATTATTAAAAAGACACAGTCTGAAAACAGCAAGATTATTAAAAAGACACAGTCTGAAAACAACAAGAACATTAAAAGGACACAGTCTGAAAACAGCAAGAATATTTAGAAGACACAGTCTGAAAGCAGCAAGAACATTAAAAAGACACAGTCTGAAAACATCAAGAACATTTAGAAGACACAGTCTGAAAACAGAAAGATTATTAAAAAGACACAGTCTGAAAACAGCAAGATTATTAAAAAGACACAGTCTGAAAACAGCGAGAACATTAAAAGGACACAGTCTGAAAACAGCAAGAACATTTAGAAGACACAGTCTGAAAGCAGCAAGAACATTTCGAAGACACAGTCTGAAAACAGCAAGAAGATTTAGAAGGCACAGTCTGAAAACAGCAAGAAGATTTAGAAGACACAGTCTGAAAACAGAAAGATTATTAAAAAGACACAGTCTGAAAACAGCAAGATTATTAAAAAGACACAGTCTGAAAACAGCGAGAACATTAAAAGGACACAGTCTGAAAACAGCAAGAATATTTAGAAGACACAGTCTGAAATCAGAAAGAACATTAAAAAGACACAGTCTGAAAACATCAAGAACATTTAGAAGACACAGTCTGAAAACAGAAAGATTATTAAAAAGACACAGTCTGAAAACAGCAAGATTATTAAAAAGACACAGTCTGAAAACAGCGAGAACATTAAAAGGACACAGTCTGAAAACAGCAAGAATATTTAGAAGACACAGTCTGAAAGCAGCAAGAACATTTAGAAGGCACAGTCTGAAAACAGCAAGAACATTAAAAAGACACAGTCTGAAAAAAGCAAGAACATTTAGAAGACAGTCTGAAAACAGCAAGAACATTAAAAAGACACAGTCTGAAAACAGCAAGAACATTTAGAAGACACAGTCTGAAAACAGCAAGAACATGAAAAAGACACAGTCTGAAAATAGCAAGAACATTAAAAAGACACAGTCTGAAAAAAGCAATAACATTTAGAAGACACAGTCTGAACACAGCAAGAACATTAAAAAGACACAGTCTGAAAACAGCAAGAACATTTAAAAGACACAGTCTGAAAACAGCAAGAACATTAAAAAGACACAGTCTGAACACTGCAAGAACATTAAAAAGACACAGTCTGAAAACAGCAAGAACATTTAGAAGACACAGTCTGAACACTGCAAGAACATTAAAAAGACACAGTCTGAAAACAGCAAGAACATTTAGAAGACACAGTCTGAAAACAGCAAGAACATTAAAAAGACACAGTCTGAAAACAGCAAGAACATTAAAAAGACACAATCTGAACACTGCAAGAACATTAAAAGGACACAGTCTGAAAAAAGCCAGAACATTTAGAAGACACAGTCAGAACACAGCAAGAACATTTAGAAGACACTGTCTGAACACAGCAAAAACATTTAGAAGACACAGTCTGAACACAGCAAGAACATTAAAAAGACACAGTCTGAAAACAGCAAGAACATTAAAAATACTCAGTCTGAAAACAGCAAGAACATTAACAAGACACAGTCTGAAAACAGCAAGAACATTAAAAAGACACAGTCTGAAAACAGCAAGAACATTAAAAAGACACAGTCTGAACACTGCAAGAACCTTAAAAAGACACAGTCTGAAAAAAGCAAGAACATTTAGAAGACACAGTCTGAACACAGCAAGAACATTAAAAAGACACAGTCTGAAAACAGCAAGAACATTTAGAAGACACAGTCTGAACACAGCTAGAACATTATAAAGACACAGTCTGAAAACAGCAAGAACATTAAAAAGACACAGTCTGAAAAAAGCAAGAACATTTAGAAGACACAGTCTGAACACAGCAAGAACATTAAAAAGACACAGTCTGAAAACAGCGAGAACATTAAAGAGACACAGTCTGAAAACATCAAGAACATTTAGAAGACAAAGTCTGAAAACAGCAAGATTATTAAAAAGACTCAGTCTGAAAACAGCAAGATTATTAAAAAGACACAGTCTGAAAACAGCAAGAACATTAAAAAGATACAGTCTGAAAACAGCAAGAACATTTAGAAGACACAGTCTGAAAACAGAAAGATTATTAAAAAGACACATTCTGAAAACAGCAAGATTATTAAAAAGACACAGTCTGAAAACAGCAAGAACATTTAGAAGACACAGTCTGAAAACAGCAAGAACATTAAAAAGACACAGTCTGAATACAGCAAGAACATTTAGAAGACACAGTCTGAAAACAGCAAGAACATTAAAAAGACACAGTCTGAAAAAAGCAAGAACATTTAGAAGACACAGTCTGAAAACAGCAAGAACATTAAAAATACACAGTCTGAAAACAGCAAGAACATTAAAAAGACACAGTCTGAACACAGCAAGAACATTAAAAAGACACAGTCTGAAAACAGCAAGAACATTAAAAAGACACAGTCTGAAAACAGCAAGAACATTTAGAAGACACAGTCCGAAAACAGCAAGAACATGAAAAAGACACAGTCTGAAAACATCAAGAACATTTAGAAGACACAGTCTGAAAACAATGAGAACATTAAAAAGACACAGTCTGAACACAGCAAGAACATTAAAAAGACACAGTCTGAAAACAGCAAGAACATTAAAAAGACACAGTCTCAAAACAGCGAGAACATTAAAAAGACACAGTCTGAAAATAGCAAGAACATTAAAAAGACACAGTCTGAAAACAGCAAGATTATTAAAAAGACACTGTCTGAAAACAGCGAGAGCATTAAAACGACACAGTCTGAAAACAGCAAGAACATTTAAAAAGACACAGTCTGAAAACAGCAAGATTATTAAAAAGACACAGTCTGAAAACAGCAACAACATTAAAAAGACACAGTCTGAAAACAGCAAGAACATTAAAAAGACACACTCTGAAAACAACAAGAACTTTAAAAAGACACAGTCTGAAAACAGCAAGAACATTTAGAAGACACAGTCTGAAAACAGCAAGAACATTAAAAAGACACAGTCTGAAAAAAGCAAGAACATTTAGAAGACACAGTCTGAAAACAGCAAGAACATTAAAAATACACAGTCTGAAAACAGCAAGAACATTAAAAAGACACAGTCTGAACACAGCAAGAACATTAAAAAGACACAGTCTGAAAACAGCAAGAACATTAAAAAGACACAGTCTGAAAACAGCAAGAACATTTAGAAGTCACAGTCTGAAAACAGCAAGAACATGAATAAGACACAGTCTGTAAACATAAAGAACATTAAAAAGACACAGTCTGAAAACAGCAAGAACATTAAAAAGACACAGTCTCAAAACAGCAAGAACATTAAAAAGACACAGTCTGAAGACAGCAAGAACATTAAAAAGACACAGTCTCAAAACAGCGAGAACATTAAAAAGACACAGTCTGAAAATAGCAAGAACATTAAAAAGACACAGTCTGAAAACAGCAAGATTATTAAAAAGACACAGTCTGAAAACAGCAACAACATTAAAAAGACACAGTCTGAAAACAGCAAGAACATTAAAAAGACACACTCTGAAAACAACAAGAACATTAACAAGACACGGTCTGAAAACATCAAGAACATTTAGAAGTCACAGTCTGAAAACATCAAGAACATTTAAAGGACACAGTCTGAAAACATCAAGAACATTTAATGGACACTGTTCTAATGTGAATGACGTGGTAGGCTCGGGGAGCCCTTCTTGATCTGCTCCCGCCTCTGCCGCCACTTTACACGGGGCGGTGGTGGCGAAAAATGGCCCGCCCACCCCAGGCCAATCAGAGCCCTTATGTGGCCAATTAACGGCCACTTAAGGGCCGCCAGCTGCCGCCACTGGGCTTTTACCATTGGCTGGTCGGGCAGCCAGGCCCAAGAAAAGCTGCCTGTTAAAAGTAGGTGGCTTTCCGACAGCCTGGTGAGTGCCCTCCTGATCTGGTACCTTGCACCTGTCGGAGGACCGCCCTCAATGCCCCAACCACCCCTAACACCCAACACGCCCCCTGTCCCCTCAATCGACCACCCTTGCCTCACTGGGGCCTGACTGATTGCCCCCGGCGATGCCCCAAAAACTTACCTGGTCTTTGTGGCTCCCTGCCTGAAATCTTCCATCTTCAGCTGGGTTGCTGTCTCAGCAGTTTGAATATTACAGCGCAGTACAGGCCCTTCGGCCCTCGATGTTGCGCCGACCTGTGAAACAATCTGACCTACACTATTCCATTTTCATCCATATGTCTATCCAATGACCACTTAAATGCCCTTAAAGTTGGCGAGTCTACTACTGCTGCAGGCAGGGCGTTCCACGCCCCTACTACTCTCTGAGTAAAGAAACTACCTCTGACATCTGTCCTATATCTATCACCCCTCAACTTAAAGCTACGTCCCCTCGTGTTTGCCATCACCATCCGAGGAAAAAGATTCTCACTATCCACCCTATCTAACCCTCTGATTATCTTATATGTCTCTATTAAGTCACCTCTCCTCCTCCTTCTCTCTAACGAAAACAACCTCAAGTCCCTCAGCCTTTCCTCGTAAGACCTTCCCTCCATACCAGGCAACATCCTAGTAAATCTCCTCTGCACCCTTTCCATAGCTTCCACATCCTTCCTATAATGCGGTGACCAGAACTGCACGTAATACTCCAGGTGCGTTCTCACCAGAGTTTTGTACAGCTGCAGCATGACCTCGTGGCTCCGAAACTCAATCCCCCTACTAATAAAAGCTAACACACCATATGCCTTCTTAACAGCCCTATTAACCTGGGTAGCAACTTTCAGGGATTTATGCACCTGGACACCAAGATCTCTCTGTTCATCTACACTACCAAGAATCTTCCCATTAGCCCAGTACTCTGCATTCCTGTTACTCCTTCCAAAGTGAATCACCTCACACTTTTCCGCATTAAACTCCATTTGCCATCTCTCAGCCCAGCTCTGCAGCCTATCTATGTCCCTCTGTACCCTACAACATCCTTCGGCACTATCCACAACTCCACCGACCTTAGTGTCATCCGCAAATTTACTAAACCACCCTTCTACCCTCTTCCAGGTCATTTATAAAAATGACAAACAGCAGTGGCCCCAAAACAGATCCTTGCGGTACACCACCAGTAACTAAACTCCAGGATGAACATTTGCCATCAACCACCACCCTCTGTCTTCTTTCAGCTAGCCAATTTCTGATCCAAAGCTCTAAATCACCTTCAACCCCATGCTTCCGTATTTTCTGCAATAGCCTACCGTGGGGAACCTTATCAAACGCCTTACTGAAATCCATATACACCACATCCACTGCTTTACCCTCATCCACCTGTTTGGTCACCTTCTCGAAAAACTCAATAAGGTTTGTGAGGCACGACCTACCCGTCACAAAACCGTGCTGACTATCGCTAATGAACTTATTCTTTTCAAGATGATTATAAATCCTGTCTCTTATAACCTTTTCCAACATTTTACCCACAACCGAAGTCATCCCTACCATGGGGAACAGACTCTGGCTATCTACCCTATCTATATCTCTCATAATTTTATATACCTCGATCATGTCCCATCTCAGCCTCCTTCACTCCAGGGAAAACAGACCCAGCCTATCCAATCTCTCTTGATAACTCAAGCCCTCCAAATCAAAGTAATGTTCAAAAGACAAGCCTTAAGGCTTTGTGCCTTCATGCGCAGAGCACTCGCAATAAAGTGGATGAATTAATCGCGCAAATAGATGTAAACGGGTATGATATAGTCGGGATTACGGCGACATGGCTGCAAGGTGACCAGGGATGGGAAATGAACATCCAGGGGTATTCAGTATTTAGGAAGGACTGACAAAAAGCAAAAGGCAGTGGAGTTGCATTGCTGGTTAAAGAGGAAATTAACGCAATAATGAGGAAAAATATTAGCTCTGACAATGTGGAATCTGTATGGGTAGAGCTGAGAAACACTAAGGGGCAAAAAACATTAGTGGGGGTTGTATATAGACCCCCAAACTGTAGTGGTGATGTTGGGAATGGCATTAAACAGGAAATTAGAGACACATGCGGTAAAGGAAAATCTGTAATTATGGATGACTTTAATCTGCATATAGAACACAAAAGTCCGAGTGTATCAGGCCTGTGTCCTCAGTACCTTGCTCTATGGCAGCGAGGCCTGGACAACGTATGCCAGCCAAGAGCGACGTCTCAATTCATTCCATCTTTGCTGCCTCCGGAGAATACTTGGCATCAGGTGGCAGGACTATATCTCCAACACAGAAGTTCTTGAAGCGGCCAACACCCCCAGCTTATACACACTACTGAGTCAGCGGCGCTTGAGATGGCTTGGCCATGTGAGCCGCATGGAAGATGGCAGGATCCCCAAAGACACATAGTACAGCGAGCTCGCCACTGCTTTCAGACCCACCGGCCGTCCATGTCTCCGCTGTAAAGACGTCTGCAAACGCGACATGAAATCGTGTGACATTGATCACAAGTCGTGGGAGTCAGTTGCCAGCATTCGCCAGAGCTGGCGGGCAGCCATAAAGTCAGGGCTAAATTGTGGCGAGTCGAAGAGACTTAGTAGTTGGCAGGAAAAAAGACAGAGGCGCAAGGGGGGAGCCAACTGTGCAACAGCCCCGACAAACAAATTTCTCTGCAGCACCTGTGGAAGAGCCTGTCACTCCAGAATTGGCCTTTATAGCCACTCCAGGCGCTGCTTCACAAACCACTGACCACCTCCAGGCACGTATCCATTGTCTCTCGAGATAAGGAGGCCCAAAAGAAAGATTGGGCAAATCAAATTAGTCACAATACCGTAAAGGAGGAATTCTTGGAGTGTATACAGGATGGTTTTCTGGACTAATATGTTGAGGAACCAACTGGAGAACAGGCCATCCTAGACTTGGTATTGTGTAATGAGAGAGGAACAATTGACAATCTCGTGGTGTGAGACCCCTTGGGGAGGAGCGACCATAATATGATAGAATTCTTCATCAAGATGGAGAGTAACATAGTTGATTCTGAGGCTAGGGTCCTGAAACTTAGTAAAGGAAACTACGAAGGTATGAGGCGCGAGTTGACTATGACGGATTGGGAAACGTTACTTAAAGGGATGACGGTGGATCGGCAATGGCAAACATTTAAAGAGCTCATGGATAAACTGCAACAATTGTTTATCCCTGTCTGGCACAAAAGTAAAAAGGCAAAGGTAGCCAAACTCTGGCTGACAAGGGAAGTAAGAGATAGCATTGAATCCAAGGAAGAGGAATATAAATTTGCCAGAAAAACAACAGATCTGAGGATTGGGAGCAGTTTAGAATTCAGCAAAGGAGGACCAAGGGATTGATTAAGAAGGGGAAAATAAAGTACGAGAGCAAGCTTGCGGGGAACATAAAAACAGACTGTAAAAGTTTCTGTAAAAGATTGGTGAAAACAAATGTAGGTCCCTTACAGTCAGAAACAGGGGAATTTATTATGGGGAACAAAGAAATGGCTGACCAATTAAATGCATACTTTGGTTCTGTCTTCACAAAGGAGGACACAAATATCATACCAGAAATGTTGAGGAACAAAGGGCTGAGTGAGAGAGAGGAACGAAAGGAAATCAGTATTAGTAGAGAAATGGTGTTGGGGAAATTGATGGGATTGAAGGCCAATAAATCCCAAGAGCCTGATGGTATGCATCCCAGAGTACTTAAGGAAGTGGCCCTAGAAATAATGGATGCATTGGTGGTCATCTTCCAAGATTCTATGGACTCTGGAACAGTTCCTATAGATTGGAGGGTAGCTAATGTAACTCCACTATTTAAAAAGGGAGGTAAAGAGAAAGCAGGGGATTATAGACCAGTCAGCCTGACGTCGGTAGTGGGGGAAATTCTAGAGTCCATTATCAAAGATTTTATAGCAGAGCACTTACAGAACAGTGGTCGAATCGGGCAGAGTCAGCATGGGTTTATGAAAGGGAAATCGTGCTTGACAAATCTACTAGAATTCTTCGAGGATGTAACTAGTAGAGTTGATGAGGGCGAGCCAGTGGATGTGGTGTATTTGGACTTTCAGAAGGCTTTCAACAAAGTCCCACATAAGAGATTGGCATGTAAAATTAACCGCATGGGATTGGGGGTAGTGTATTGCGATGGATAGAAAATTGGTTGGCAGACCGGAAGCAAAGAGTAGGGATAAATGGGTCTTTTTCCGAATGGCAGGCAGTGACTACTGGGGTACTGCAGGGATCAGTGCTAGAACCTCAGCTATTCACAATATATATTAATGATTTAGATGAGGGAACTAAATGTAATATTTCCAAATTTGCAGATGATGCAAAACTGGGTGGGAGGGTGAGTTGTGAGGAGGATGCAAAGAGGCTTCAGGGTGATTTGGACAAGTTGAGTGAGTGGGCTAATGCATGGCAGATGCAGTATAATGTGGATAAATGTGAGGTTATCCACTTTGGTAGCAAAAACAGGAAGGCAGATTATTATCTGAAGGGCGATAAACTAAGAGAGGGGAATATGCAGTGAGATCTGGGTGCTCTCGTACACCAGTCACTGAAGGTAAGCATGCAGGTCCTACAAGCGGTAAAAAAGGCAAATGGTATGTTGGCCTTCATAGCGAGAGGATTCAAGTACAGGAGCAGGGATGTCTTGCTGCAATTATACAGGGCCTTGGTGAGGCCACACCTGGAATATTGTGTGCAGTTTTGGTCTCCTTATCTGAGGAAGTATGTTCTTGCTATAGAGGGAGTGCAGCGAAGGTTCACCAGACTGATTCCTGGGATGGTGGGACTGACGTATGAGGAGAGATTGAGTCGGTAAGGATTATATTCGCTGGAGTTCAGAAGAGTGAGGGGGGATCTCATAGAAACCTATAAAATTCTAACAGCACTTGACAGGGTAGATGCAGGAAGGATGTTCCCGATGGTGGGGGAGTCCAGAGTCCAGGTCATAGTCTAAGGATACGGGGTGAACCTTTCAGGAATGAGATAAGGAGAAATATCTTCACCCAGAGAGTGGTGAACCTGTGGAATTCACTAACATAGAAAGCAGTTGAGGCCAAAACATTGTATGTTTTCAAGAAGGAGTTAGATATAGCTCTTGGGTCTAATGGGACCAAAGGGTATGGGGCGAAAACGGGAACAGGTTACTGAGTTGGATGATGAGCCATGGTCATAATGAAGGGCCGAATGGCCTACTCCTGCTCCTATTTTCTATGTTTCTATGTTAAATCTCAGAGAGGTGTAAAAATAATAGGGTAATCATAGTAGGGGATTCCAACTTCCCCAATATTAACTGGATAGTCTTAGTGCAAAAGGCTTAAAGAGGGTGGAATTCTTAAAATGCATACAGGAGAGCTTTTTGAGCCAGCACGTAGAGATTCCTACAAGAGAAGGGGCAGTACTGGACCTAATCCTAGGGAATTAAGCTGGACAAGTGGTAGAAGTGTCAGTGGGGGAGCATTTCGGCGAAGGTGACCACAACTCTGTAAGATTTAAGGTAGTTATGGAAAAGGACATAAATGGACCAGAAATAAAACTACTGAATTGGGGGAAAGCCGATTTCAAAATGATAAAACAGGATCTGGCCAAAGTAGACTGGGAGCAGCTACTTGTATGAAAGTCTACCTCAGACCAGTGGGAGTTATTCAAAAAGGAAATAGTGAGAGTTCAGGGTCAACGTGTTCCCATAAACGTGATAGGTAGGACCAACAAGTCCAGGGAACCCTGGATGTCAATGGATATAGAGGATTGCATAAGGGAAAAAAAGGAGGCTTATGGAAGATTCAGAGGGCTGAAAACAGCAGATACTCTAGAGGAGTATAGAAAGTGTAGGGAGATATTTAAAAAAAAATTAGGACAGCAAAGAGGGAGCATGAAAAAACAATGGCAGGCGAGATAAAGAAAAATCCTAAGGCGTTTTATAAGTATATGGAAAAGGACCATGTAGGTTTAGTCATCAGGGAGTGGGATTGTGATATACTTGAACAAATCAGCATTGAAAGGGAAGAGGTATTGGTGGTTTTAGTGGGCTTAAAAGTGGATAAATCCCCAGGCCCAGATGAGATATATGTCAGGCTGTTATGTGAGGCAAGGGAGGAGATAACAGGGGCTTTGACACAAATTTTCAAATCCTCTCTGGCCACAGGAAAGGAGCCAGAGGACTGGAGGACAGCGAAAGTGCTATTATTATTCAAGAAGGGTAGCAGGGATAAACCAGGTAATTACAGGCCGGTGAGTCTAACATCAGTGGTAGGGAAACTATTGGAAAAAATTCTGAATCAGGATTAATCTCCACTTGGAGAGGCAGGGATTAATCAGGGATAGTCAGCATATCTTTGTCAGGGGGAGATCATGTTTAACTAACTTGATTGAATTTTTCGAGGAGGTGACTAGATGTGTAGATGAGGGTAAAGCAATAGATGTGGTATACATGGATTTCAGCAAGGCTTTTGATAAGGTCCCGCATGGGACCAAGGCAATTTGGATCCAAAATTGGCTTTGTGGCAGGAGGCAGAGGGCTGATGGTCGAGAGCTGTTTTTGCGATTGGAAGCCTGTGACCACTGTTGTTTGTGATATACATAAACGATTTTGAGGAAAGTATAGGTGGTCTGATTAGCAAGTTTGCAGACGACACTAAGATTGGTGGAGTAGCAGATAGTGAAGGGGACTGTCAGAGAATACAGCAGAATATAGATAGATTGGAGAGTTGGGTTAGAGAAATGGCAGATGGAGTTCAATCAGGGCAAATGTGAGGTGATGCATTTTGGAAGATCCAATTCAAGAGTGAACTATACAGTAAATGGAAAAGTCCTGGGGAAAATTGATGTACAGAGAGATTTGGGTGTTCAGGTCCATTGTTCCCTGAAGGTGGCAACGCAGGTCAATAGAGTGGTCAAGAAGGCATACGGCATGCTTTCCTTCATCAGACGGGGTATTGAGTACAAGAGTTGGCAGGTCATGTTACAGTTGTATAAGACTTTGGTTCGGCCACATTTGGAATACTGCGTGCAGTGCTGGTCGCCACATTACCAAAAGGATGTAGATGCTTTGGAGAGGGTGCAGAGGAGGTTCACCAGGATGTTGCCTGGTATGGAGGGCACTAGCTATGAAGAGAGGTTGAGTAGATTAGGATTATTTTCATTAGAAAGACGGAGGTTGAGGGGGGACCTGATTGAGGTGTACAAAATCATGAGAGGTATAGACAGGGTGGATAGCAAGAAGCTTTTTCCCAGAGTGGGGGATTCAATTACTAGGGGTCACGAGTTCAAAGTGAGAGGGGAAAAGTTTAGGGGGGATATGCGTGGAACGTTCTTTACGCGTTGCCAGCGGAGGTGGTAGACGTGGGCACGATAGCGTCTTTTAAGATGTATCTAGACAGATACATGAATGTGCAGGAAGTAAAGAGATACAGATCCTTAGAAAATAGGCGACATGTTTAGATAGAGGATCTGGATCGGCGCAGGCTTGGAGGGCCGAAGGGCCTGTTCCTGTGCTGTAATTTTCTTTGTTCTTTGTTTCATTACAGTTTTTCCTATCAGTCGCTGGTTGCATTTTATCCTGGCTAGATCCCTTTTCATCGCATTGAAATCAGCCCTCTTCCAATCTAGCTGGTCTACCTGATATCTTTTCTGCATTACTAGTCTAAACCTTATGATTCGATGATTACTCTTTCCCGTGCTCTCCTCGAGACAGTTGGTCCACTTGGCCCACCTCATTTCCCAGCACTAGATCCAACAATGCCTCCTTTTTAGTTGGGCCGAGAACATACTGATCAAGGAAGTTCTCCTGAACACATTTCAGAAATTCATCCCCCTTCTTTCCCTCTGAAATTATCCCAATCGACATTTGGGTAATTAAAGTCTCTGAATATCACCACTCTATAGTTCTTGAACATCTCTGTGATTTCCCTGCAGATTTGCTCTTCTATCTCTCTCTCTCTCACTGTTTGGAGGCCTATTGAATACCCCTAGTAGCATGATCATACCCTTTTTACACCTCAACTCTAACCAAATGGATTCTGTCATTGCCCCCTCAAGGATATCCCTCTATCCAACATTACAATGTCTTCCCTAATCAGTACTGCCACCCCATCTCCCTCTTTTCCTTCTCTATCTTTCTGAACACTTTATATCCTTGTACATTAAGCACCCAGTCATTACAGTTTTTTTTGGCATTTCTGGGAGGTAAGCCCTTGGCATTGACCTCATCAGTGACCTTTTTCTACTGATGGCGATGATGATGCCAAGAGGGCTCTCTGCCAGACATCCTCTCCACCCAACCCTGGGAGGAACAGGATCTCCCTCCTCTTGCCTAGCTGGACCAAAACCTCCAAAACTGCCTCAGGAAAAATGGGTGCCCTCGCTGTTCCTCTTCCGGCTATTTTCCCCATTTGAGGACGTATCCCCGTTGTCTGCAGTTCAAGTGCACGTCCCCTTTAAGAGGTGCTGCTTGCCTTTAAGTGGCATCAGTCAAACCTGAATTCCCACCACACCTCCCAACAAACAGGAATGCAGCAAATAAGTAACACTGCCTGCATAGATGACTCATGATAATTTAACGTGTTCCCTCTGACCACAGGAACAGGCACATGCAGGATGTGCCTTGCTGACTATTTGACCCATTTTCAGGTGTGGTTGAATTTCTATACTCCCATCTCCAACCACTTTGCATCACATTCGATTTCCTGTGGGCAAGGAAGGGCAACATGTGAACCACCTGTGTGAAACAGGTGACAACTTCATTTATATATTAACTTGGGAGCAGGAAGGTCCCGCGCGGCATTTTCTGAAGTTTAGGTATTCAGGTCGTCCATTGGCACTCAGACATGAGGAAAACAAGATGCGGCAATGACTTCTACCCTTAAGGAATATAGACTCCTGGTCGTAGCAGAACATTGACGGTAACAGATTGATGGGGTGACTTCTTCTGCTGAGCTGCCTTTAGTTTGCCGTAATGATTCTGTCTTATCAGTCTGGATCAGTGAAAGCATTCTTCCCTCTGAGGTGGTCAGGTGTCATTTTAAATCCCATTCCAGGATCTGAGTACATAAACTGTGTTTACACTTCAGTGCAGTACTGAAGGATTTCTGTATTACTGGACGGCCTCTATTTCAGCCAGAGCTATTCAACAGGGTGTTGGCTGGGTCTTCATTCTTCCTTCAAACACAACACCATTAGAAAGAGATTAACTTCTCATTCATACCATTTATTGTTCATGTATAAATCTACGCAGCAAATTATTGTCAGGTCATTCAAGCATTGGAGCATCACACTTAAAACTAATCCTGTCCTCACCCAAATTCCACGCACAGAAGATCCTGCGTAGTAACTCGGTCCAGAACCCTGGCTGATTTTTTTTATTTCCCCTGTTATTTAACCGAGGAGAACTGAAGCCAATTGTAGTGCACTCTAGCACCTATCACAGGACAGACTGAGGAATGAACTTAACTGCCCTACACAGTTCAGTTGTACTCCAAG
Source organism: Heterodontus francisci (assembly GCF_036365525.1). NCBI lineage: Eukaryota > Metazoa > Chordata > Chondrichthyes > Heterodontiformes > Heterodontidae > Heterodontus > Heterodontus francisci. Next base: position 86,675,026 of record NC_090380.1, on the reverse strand, counting down.
TTATTGTATTTATCAAATGCTCCATCAGAAGAGCCACAGGGCTGGATTTTATCTGACCATCAGGAGCGGGAGTGGAGGCATGGGGGCGGAATAAACTGGGTGGACGCGTCGCCCAGAAACCCAATGTTGTGATGTTGGTTATGGATTTTGTCAGCGTGGTAAAGCTCCAAGGCGGCATTGCTGTCATGAAACGGTGGGGCTGCAATTTGAATTGGTGAACAACTGGTTAGAATGCATTTACATTGAACTGAAGCCAATTTTGTGGTGGGGGGTGGTGGGGAGCGTTCAAATTTAGGCAGTGACACATGCGGATCACATGCCTTCAGATCCCTGATTATTTAAAGGTGGCGGCACCAAGGCAAGGCCCCAATGATGCCAATACCAAAGCAACTATGATGAACAGCCGATGGGGACGAGGAGGGAGTGGAGGCCACTGTTGGCCTGCAGGGGTGGGTGCAGTCCTGTGTGCTGGCTTTCTGTAAGGGTGGATACTGAGGGGCATTAGTGTGCCTTTAGAATGGAGTAGGAACAGAAAGGTCCCAAGCATGTCCCTCCAAACACAATGCACGGGAGGGACAGAAATCGCTGGCATGGGTCTCATACTCCCAGCCTTTGTGGATCCCTGTGGCGCGCAGCAACGGCTCCTAAGGAGGGAGCGCCAAGTTTTGGCTGGGCTCGCCCGTGAAACTCCAGTAGAGGAGCGGCAGCAACTGGCCACACCAAGAAGGGTTTATCCATGCCAGAGAGTGTATTAAACGCACGTCAGCTGTCTCCAAATATCCAAGTGGCAGTGTCAGCAAAGAATGTGGCTCTCCAAGGAGACCACCATTGAATTATGCACCATGCTGCAGGTTGAGCTGTGACCCATGGGCTTCAGTGGACACTTAATGCCCGTGGCCCAGCAGGTCACTGTGGCACTCAACTTCTACATGCCTAGTTCTTTCCAGGGATCCACTGGGGATATGTGTGGTGTCTCCCAGGCAGCAGCCCACTGCTACATCAAGGAGATGACCAATGCCCTGTGCAGGAGGGCTGGTGACTATGTGTGCGACCGGACCGATCCTGACAGTCAGGCAGAGAGTGCCATCAGCTTCTGGGACATCGCTGGATTCCTCCAGGTGCAAGGTGTCATTGACTGCACACTGGTGGCCATCAAGGCTCCCATGGAGCACCCAGCCCCCTTCATTAACAGGAACATCTTCCATTCCATCAACATACAACTAATCTGTGACCACTGGAAGCGCATCCTGCAGGTGTGTGCCTGCTTCATATTTCTACATATTTCGACAGTCCCAGGTGCCACAGCTTTCCAGACCCCATGCTCGCCTTCAGGGATGGTATTTACGAGGACAATGGCTGCCCATTGAAGACATGGCTACTGACGTCTGTGAGGACATTGCAACAGAGGACACAAAACCCACCACGGGTCCACCCGAGTGACCATTGAGCAGGCTGAAGAAGAGATTCTGTTGCCTCGCTCTATCCAATAGAGCCCTGCAGTATGTCCTAGCGAGGGTCTCGTGTATTATGGTCGTTTGCTGTGTTCTGCACAATCTAGCACTGCAGAGGGGGGAGGCCTTGCATGAAGAGGACATGATTGATTGCCAGTCCTCATCCGATGAGGAGGAGGTGGAGGAGGTGACTGAGTAGGCAATGCTAGATATTGAAACCTTTGCACTGGAGGCCAGGGCCATTGAGAGATGTGCAAAGGAGGCATGAGACAATCTCATACATACCCATGTCCTGATGCCATGATAGCCTCTCAAAGTGAATTCAATAAAGACTCAACTCACTGTATTCCACCTGTCCTTCCTATCTCACTCCAGTGCCAAGTGCCCAGCTTCACCACATGCTCTGAGATGTTGACCAAACATGATCTGTGCCGACACTGGCAGTTATTGAGAGAGCAAGGACGAAGGCTGCTCATAAGTCAGCAATGAAAGCAAGAGCGATTTACAGCAATGAATCTGACCCCTATTTATTACAACAATTAAATAAACAATGCAAAGGCCATAATTAATACACCTGTGAAGCCCCAGGTGCATCGAGGTGTTCTTCTTTATACACTTTTGTGTTCTTCTACTTGGTGTGACCCCTGCGCTGGCAGCTGAAGTGGAGGCAGGCTGCTGATCGGGCTGTCCCCTGGCCTGGGATGACTTTGGCAGGTATCCTCTGGCTACCTGAGGTCTGGAGGTCCCTGGCTGGCTGAGGGGTTCCTGCACAGTTGCAGCAGTCTCCTCAGTTATCGTGGTTACTGGGGCTGGGGTCACTGATGGAGGGGCTGAAGAGCCACTGACCACATGGCGAACACCCTGAGAGGAGTCCCCAGATGTGGAGAGTAGACTGTTCTCCTGCCTTTCAAGACTCACTTGCATCTCCCTTCTAACCTGAGACAGATGAGGACCTGGCGGAGACTTCAGGCGCCTCGTCCCTCTTTCATTTTGCCACCGCTGCGTTGATCTCATGGCAAAGGTAAAGGTGTGCAGGTCTGCGCGCATCTGTGGATCTGTCTGTCCGTGAGGGTCACCAACCTCTCCAAGGAGGAAGTCATACACTCGCAGGCCTAAAGCATGGCAGCACTCATGGCATGGATGGACTCTTTCATCGTCCGTTCATGGCCGTGCATTGCTGCTGGCAGATCTGCCAGATTTTTCCTTACCTTCTCTGCAACTCCAGTGTGTTCTGTGCTGTTGATACCAGAGGCCCATCATTAGCCTGGGTCTCAGCATGGGGCTGGTCATCCACAGTCCTCCAACTATCAGCAGCTTTGGCTGTTACAGCCTCTTTCAGCTGCATGGGCGTGTTTGTGATGCTTTCATCAGCATGTGACCCTGAATCTAAGCCAGTGTGCATGTCCACTAATGTGAGAGTATCTGCACTGTTGACTGGTGCAAGGGAATGATGTGTCGGTGTATCCTCTGACTATTCCTCCTCCTCCTCAGAGGCCGACTGCCGCCCTCGTGTCCCAGCTGCTGAGCTTGCCTTCAAAGTGCCATGACCTGCACAAGAGAACACAAACATTTGTGGGTTCGGTTGTTCAGATCTCATGCCAACCATGCGTGATGTGGATCTCCAGAAATGTACTGGAGGACACATGATCACGATGTCACCTCACTCTCTTGTGTGGACACTCCAGTCTCACTGTCCATGATCGGACAGCCGCCCTGGGCCCCCACTAGCTCCACTGTGCTCGGGTGGCACAGTGGTGCAGTGTTTAGCACTGCAGCCTCACAGCTCCAGCAACCTGGGTTCAATTCTGGGTACTGCCTGTGTGGAGTTTGCAAGTTCTCCCTGTGTCTGCGTGGGTTTTCGCCGGGTGCTCCAGTTTCTGCCCACCACCAAAGACTTGCAGTTAATAGGTAAATTGGCCATTATAAATTGCCCCTCGTAGAGGTAGGTGGCAGTGGAATATAGGGACAGGTGGGGACGTTGTCGGAATATGGGATTAGTGTAGGCTTAGTATAAATGGGTGGTTGATGGTCAGCACAGACTTGGTGGGCCGAAGGGCCTGTTTCAGTGCTGTATCTCTAAATAAAAATTTTAAAAGAAGAACCTCCTCTGCCGACATCAGAGGATGCACATCACAGATCCCACTGCCAGTCCTCGACATCTCCCTGGTGTTATGGACCCATTTCTCCTGCAAGCGGAAAGAAGGATACAGTTAGACCTTGCACAAAGAACAACAGGACACTTACACTGGTGGCAGCCCCTCTTCCCCTCATGGGGGTCTCCCAAATGGCTCCTCCCCACATTCACTCTCAGGAAGCATAATGGGGTGAGCTTTGAAAGAAGGCGGCCTGTCGCCAAGGTGCAGCCATGCTTTTGACAGAGAATGTAGTGATGACTAACCTCCTTGCCACCGCCTTTTTGGTCACTCCCTCCCCGTGTCATGCACTCTCCTGCGTAGCCCCATGCATGCAAGAGCCAAAGATGCGATAGATATGGAGGACTCACCTTGGCAGAGTGGAGGAGGTCATTGACCCTCTTGCGGCACTGGACCCAGTTCTGGGGTGGTTGGGGGGGGGTTGGTGGTGTGGTCCCATGGCTACTGACCTCCTCTGCGATCTCCATCCAGGCTTACTTGGTCAGGTGGGAGGGTCTCTTCTTGCCATTCTTTGGAAAGAGGATCTTCCAGCTTTCAGTTGTAGCCTGGAGGGGAAACTCCAGGGAGGCATCGCTAAACCGTGGGATCACCTGGTGTCTTGCCTCAGACGTGGTTCCTTTCGGCTCCCGCACTGCCTGTTCCTCCGCAGTCCTGGTGCAGGTGTTCAGGGGGATCCAGCAGCAGCACTATCAGTGAAGGAGCATGGTGGTTTCAGCAGCAGGAGCAATAGAGATGGAGGGGGGGAGGTATCGCAGCAGCAGCAGCAGAGGGGCTCAGGAGTCGCAGGAGTAGTTGGCTAGTCCAGGAGTCACAATAGTAGTGGGGCTGGCCCAGGAGTCACAACAGTAGTGGGGCTAGTCCAGGAGTCACAGCAATAGTGGGGCTAGTCTAGGAGTCACAGCAATAGTGGGGCTAGTCTAGGAGTCACAGCCGCAGGGTGGGGGTCCAGCAGTTACAGCAGCAGTAGAGGAAGGTACTGGAGTCACAACAGTAGCAGAGTGGGGTCGATGAGTTATAGCTGCAGCAGCGGGGTCCAACAGCACTCCAAATTCACTGCATTAGTGAAAGGCATCCATACAGCAGGACTGGCAGTGCTTTAAAGATGGTGCCAGCACCTGCATTTTCATCAGCTGACACCGCCATCAATGCCTCATATCCTGCCCTCGTCCTGCATTATGATGGGCCCCGTGCCTCGGTTATATTAATTGGCCGGCCGCCGCATGATCACAGTGTGGCGATGACACCCATTTCTTGTGCTGCCGCTGAGACCCACAATGTGCTGACAAAATTCAGCCCATAGGCGCTAGCTTTAGTTGTGGTCAACCTCACTACTGAATGAGTGGGGTACAAGAAAAAAGTTCACAAACTGGAAATTTTATTTTTAAAGTGTAAAAATAAAACTATATGTACGTTGTTCTTCCTTTTTCTTTGGGTTTTCCATAAAGTATGTGCTGTTGTAATGTTTTTTGTTACTTCATTCTGAAACTATTTTCAAATATTTTGTTGGAACTTGCAACCACATTACTAAACCTGTGAGACAAGTGGCCCGGATTTTGCAGTCAGCGATGAAAGAACAGCCCTCGCTGTTCATTACTCTTACCCTTGCCTGTAGAATTTCTGTAGGCTTTTGCAGTGATTAATAACCCGAAAAAGCATGGCACCCTCTACAGGGGATCTGGGGCCTGTGCAAACAGGGCAATTGATAGTGTAAATCCTTAACCAATCAGACTGAAGAATCTTTACTCAGACAGCAATCTTAACACCCCTCCAAAAATGGGTGGATTTGGGTCAGGTGGCTAAAATGTAAAAAATCAGGAAAAGGAACCCAACCCACATCGAGCCCACACTCTCCCAGTTTGAATGGAGATGGGACAAAGGGTGGCTGACTAGTTTAGTTTAGTTTAGAGATACAGAACTGAAACAGGCCCGTTGGCCCACTGAGTCTGTGCTGATCATCAACCACCCATTAATATTAATCCAACACTAATCCCATATTCCTACCACATCCCCACCTGTCCCTATATTTCCCTACCACCTACCTACACTAGTGACAATTTATAATGGCCAATTTACCTATCAACCTGCAAGTCTTTTGGCTGTGGGAGGAAACCGGAGCACCTGGAGAAAACCCACGCAGACACAGGGAGAACTTGCAAACTCCACACAGGCAGTACCCAGAATTGAACCCGGGTCGCTGGAGCTGTGAGGCTGTGGTGCTAACCACTGCGCCACTGTGCCGCCACTAATCCACGCTCAGGAGGCAAGTCTGTCATTAAAATCTTTTAAAGAGGCTACATGGCTTCATTTTAACAAGGTTTTTATTTCCAACCATTCTGAACCAGCTTTCCTGAGCTTCAGGAAACACAGCAGGTAAAAAGAGGAGCAAAGGGCTTGATCCATCAAGTAAGTGCATTTACTGCATTACCTGTGGGCCAGGGGGGTGCAGAAGTGTTTCTCTCCAGACACAAACAAGCTAACCTGTAATTTTTGTTTTAAATCTCCAACAATAATTAAATTCTGAAGGAATGAGACTCCTGGCTTGTTAAAGTTAATTTTCAGTGCCAGAGATGTTGTTTGGCAGTAATTAAGACTTATTACACCATTAAAAATTTACTTGCACTTGAATGAACAAGCCTGTTTTCTTGGCTGTTTAGTGAGCATTGGTCACATTAGTAGTAACTGAACTTCACACCCTTCCATGTATTTCAATGCCCAGTCTGTTGGCAGGATACTCATAGCTAAGCTTCTGGAGGAGCAGAGCAACCACAACAGCAACTTCTTGATTTCTATTTTTAACTGTGCATATCCGGTTGCTGGAAGTTGCTGTCCGATTTATTCTTTAATAATGATGAATGCTGTTAACCTTACTGTCACTTTTACCACAAAATCTGGGCCATTGCTAAAAAGGAAGCAAATCTGTGAATTTTAAAAATGAAACTCAACAATAATAATAATGGCAACATTTTTCAAATTGAAAAATGAAAGAAATTTGTGCACCTCAGACCAAGCATGGTGTGGGGCGCAGTGTAGCTCAGTAATCCTCCAACCAATCTATTCAATCTCATCCTGCATGAATGATCGTTCGATCGTGGGACTGTATCTTACTTTAGCATTACCAACATGCTTGGAAAACAACACTGGCACACAAGAACTCAAGAAATGTACTGGAACAACCTTGGTCTAATACACTCTCAGAGAAATGCAACAGATAATTTATCTGCTCTTAACTTCAAACCATGTTGTTCATATCCTGTATTTGGTCTTTGTTGTAGCTCTGTATCAGGTATACAAATAGTCATTTGATGGTACAGAACTTGTGTATTGCTGAAAATAGAGACATACTGGCAAAACTTTTTGTCTTGTACTCATCAGGACAGACACAAGAATACCAAATTTAAAAGGGAGCAACAATTTATACTGCATGAGAAAAGGGTGCTGATTGTTTGGCAAATTGATTCTGATTGGTCGAGGCATTACCATGGAGAATGCACCAGAACTATTGTCCCACACACTTTGGTTTAATTCAAAAAATGGCCCAAAGCCTGCACATGTTGCATTTGCCTGCAGAGGACAGGTCCCTGTGAATGAATATATGTAGCTTCTAGCAAGTGTATGTGAGACACATTGTGAGCCCAGCTGATAATCTTAAATTGCTTGTTCGTGTAATTCTTAGCACACTCAGGATTGTTCAACAACTGTTCAGCACTCAGGATTGTTCAGCACAGTGAATTATTCTGCTGTTATTAGAGATACCTGTAAACACTTTTCTGACATCAGTAAAATTTCATGATACTGTTCATGATTCAGTGTTTCTTTGGATGAAGTCATTCATCTAATATATTATTCCAAGGAAGTGATTAAATTTTAAATAATACCAGAAATTATTGGAAATGCAGAGCAGGCATTTAGAGAACAGAAACAGAAATTAATGCTTAAACTGTTACGATATTTCCAGCATTTGCTGGATTTGTTCCAGATTTCCAGAAACACAGAGCTGGATTACTTCTGGCGACTGGGGTCTCAGTGATGGGCTGGAAGGCAGGGACAATTACAATTCGACAGCGGGCAGACAATTAACTGCCCACTTTCAGGGACGTCGTCCCTTTAAGGGATGAGCTCTTGTCTCCAGAGCTGCTGGCCAATGGGAGGACTGGCAGCTCTGCAGTATTGGCAGCATCACTGGGAGTGGTGTCCACTGCCGGTACTGCAGGAGCCCCTGTCATACTGTAGAAGGGAGGAGACTCCAGGAGAGGTAAGTGGGGCCTGGTGGCTGGCAAAATGTCCCTGGTGACATAATGGAGGGGTGTTGGTGAGAGTGGGGTGGTCTTCCCGGGGTGGGGGGGCTTGGCAGCATCTCCCTGCAGTGGTGGGTCCCTTCGCTTTCAGTAAACTTGAGGTTGAGTTGGCATCAATTGGCCTGGGGTGGAAAGGCCATCCTTGGACTTCCCAGCCTTGGACAAAATGGCAGTGGGCCCAGGCTTGTCAGGTATGGCACCGGGAACACCACACCCTGCCATTTTGTTTGTCCCCCCCCTGCTGTCTCCATGTCCGCCTCCAAGGGAAGAACAAAATCCTGCCCACAGTTTTTAAAACCACAATTCTAATACTTATTTTAGACTTTTTAAGTCAAGTGGAGCATACTATGTTGCAAGGGATAACATAGGACATGCAAAACATGAAGACCACAACATTTGCCTTCGTAGCACCCCTGGTGCTACAGAAACAGAGTGGATAGCCAGAGACTTTTTCCCAGGGTGGAAAGGGCTATCACCAGGGGGCATAATTTTAAGGTGATTGGAGGAAGGTTTCGGGGAGATGTCAGAGGTAGGTTCTTTACACAGAGAGTGGTGGGTGCGTGGAATGCGCTGCCAGCGGTGGTAGTAGATGCAGATACATTTGGGGGATTTAAGCAACTCTTGGATAGGTACATGGAAGATAGCAGAATGAAGGGTAGGTAGTTATTTTGATCTTAGAGTAGGTTAAAGGTTCGGCACAACATCGTGGGCCGAAGGGCCTGTACTGTGCTGTACTGTTCTATGTTCTATGTTCTAAGTATTGTTACATGGCAACATCCAGCAGCTGCCTTATCCTGTGAGTAATGGCATCAAATTGTCTATCCTGTGGCCAATTATGGCTGCAAGAACATGTACATGCATTATGCAGCTACAATTCATCAGAAGGATTTTCTGAGTGAAGCCTATTAATGATGTTTGTGCAGCAAAGATTTCAGATATGGGTTGGAGCTGCAATATATGCTGTACTGCAAAATGGGCACATATGGTAAGCATTCAAAGAACTGTATAATAATCTTGAATGTGAAAATCTGTGGGGGAAATTGCTTTGAAGGATCATGTTAACACACAAAAAGGGTTCAAGTTTCACTAATACCTCAAAATGAAAAAGGATTACGACAATCAGGAGTTACATTTTCTTCCATTCACAAACTTCAGTATGAAGTAGAGATGAGTATAAAGTGCAGGATTCTGTTTTATATTAACAATCACTTTTATTGTTAAAGATTAGTGAGCTGAGTAAATTATAGCCTAAATTAACAAATAAAATGCTATGTCCTTAAAATTTCTCTACACAGTGCACATTTTTCAGGCATTAACTGCCCTATGAAGTCTCCAATATATTGGGCAGGAATCACATGTGCATTTCCTGCCAGATGTACACATCACATTGGGAAAGGACAAAAAAAAATCACTGTGCAGTGCCGACTCCTGAAACAGATGTTAAACCTTTTGTGTTTGGAACTCCGGGAACTAATGCCTGTTTGAGGCCATACTGCACTGAGGTAGCCTGCGCCAGCAACAACTGCACTCAGTATAACCAGTCCTCGCATGCCAACAAAAAGTAAGCTTTTGAAATTTACTCATTTAAATGTGGAATCGGCTTCTGATCCCCCTTACCCTAAGCCCCTGCTCCACACTCCCCCCTTCCCCCAGCCTCTGATCACCTGACCTGACACAGTCTCCAATGCCCACCTCCCTACCCAGTCCCCCCTTGGCCTCTGATGCCCCCTCCCAGTATCCAATCCTCCCTCAGCCTCCAACACCCCTTCCCAGTTTTCAATCTCCACAAACCCCCCAAACTGGTCCTCCCTCAGCCTCCATCCCCCCACCGCACCCCCCCCGGCCTCTGATGCCCCCTCCCCAGCTTCCACTCCACACCCTTCCACATGGACTCCAATCCCACCTCCGTCATCAATTCAAACACTCTACCCAGCTTCCAATTCCCCTACAGCTTCTGATGCCCTATGCTGGCCTTTGCATCCTTCCCTGACATCAGCACTGCTGCAACACTGGAGCTTCATTTACACCCCACTGACTGGCTATTTGCTCCTCATTGGTTTGATGTTAATGAGACCTGATGCCCAATTTAGAGATACAGCATCGAAACAGGCCCTTCGGCCCACTGAGTCTGTGCCGACCATCAACCACCCATTGATACTAATCCTACACTAATTCCATATTCTTATCACATCCCCACCTGTCCCTATATTTCCCTACCACCTACCTATACTAGGGGCAATTTATAATGGCCAATTAACCTATCAACCAGCAAGTCTTTGGCTTGTGGGAGGAAACCGGAGCACCCGGAGGAAACCCACGCAGACACAGGGAGAACTTGCAAACTCCACACAGGCAGTACCCAGAATTGAACCCGGGTCGCTGGAGCTGTGAGGCTGCGGTGCTAACCACTGCGCCACTGTGCCGCCAATATTGAGGATGCCTCAAGTTTGATCATTTAGATGCAGGGATCTTACCCTATACACCAGCACATCCTAAAATGGGCGAGCCTGCATTGGTATCTTTGGGTAGAATTGATGACTTCTTAGAAAATTCATAATCAGAATCTTCCAAAGGACTTATGCTATTATTAAACAGACTGTTCAATAATAAGGAAGCCTTTATTTTACTTTATGCTGGAACAACATTGAAGGGCCTTTAAGATTTAGCTGTTGATTAAAATGCAGTGGATGTTGCTCGCTTTACATACACTAGATTTGCTCAGCCTGCTCTGAGTCAAGGACTACGATCACTTTGAAATGCCTGAGTTCAATCAGACAGGAGAAAGTTGCAAGTGGGCTGAGTAGCAATAACAAATCAAAATGAAGGAAGTACAATTGCTGACATTGCAAAGGTCACAAGAGTGCTGTGCTACTGTATGTCTGCGCGTCATGACACCACCTAGCATGTACGTCAGGATACAATAATGTTTCAAGGCCATTTCTTAAGTTAACATATATTACTTGTCTGAACAGGATGTGGTTTTAACAATTCTAACTAGAACTCTGTTAGGTTACGAAAAACTGAATATATTCATTATATTGGTGATGCCTGTTCTCTTATCATCAGGAAATGAGATCCTTAACAACATTCTAATATTTCGGTATATGAAGCACTGAATTAACTAACAATTTGACATCAAATTAGGTCAGACATACCTGGGAGTCAGATTAACTCACAGATACGGTCAAAGTCCCTTCCTTTTTATTGTCATAGTGTAAATATGTCTCATGCTAGTTGGTGGTGAATCACATTTAGAATTATAATAGACCACAATTCAGATTAATAGTCGGTGAGTTATTTTCCAACATTGACCAGCAAAGAATCAGAGAAACTTCCCCAGGTTTCATGATGTTGAAATGTTTCAAAAATGATATAGAGCGGGTTACTGGTAATAATATAAAATTTGCTTTTGGCAATAACCTATGTAGTGAGCCAATGAAAAATGGATAGCATTAAAAGAGACATGGGATAATTTAGAGGATGGTCTAAAGAATGTTAGATGGATTTTCAGATAGTGAAATATAAAGTTAATGTACGTTGGAAGAAGGATCCTATTTTAAGTAGGCCATTGGGGATTTATTCAAGGTAATCTGGCTCTGCAGGGACAAAGTTTAGTGTCTAACCTTAGCGAGGTGATACCACTAATAATTCTTCAAGGTGATGAAGAGACCCTATTTTGAAGTAGGCCAATCTACTTGTGAGGTTAGGAAAGTGAATCTGTCCAGAAAATAAGCATATATCTCCCTTAAAAGGTGGGACGCCACTAAATAACATGAAAGATTCCTTTTGTCCTCGAGGCCAGTATAAAATTAGAACCACATAAACCTAATGTTACAGCAATATAATCAAAGAAATGACAGCACTATTATTTCTTTAACATGATGAAGGAATGTTGTTTTTAAGTAGACCAGTTTAGATGCAGGAACAGGTTAGTCTATGAACATGCTATTGCCTCCCAATCTGTGTCCACCTTTCCCAGATTCACTATGTTTGCATCCTTTCAATCAGGTTTTGCCTCGCCGCAAGATCAAAACGGCTCTTACCAAAGTCACAAATGACACCCCATGTGACTGTGACAAAGGTAAACTATCCCTTCTTGTCCTTCTGGACCTATTGATAGACTTTGACATGGTTGTCCACACTATCCTCCTCCAATACCTTGCCACTAGAGTCCATTCTTATCTATCCAGCCGTAGACACCTGCAATTGCTTCTTTTCCCATTCCACGCCATTGCCTATGGTATCCCCCGCGAATCTATCCTTGGATCGCTCCAAATTCACATCTACCTGCTGCCCCTCAGCAATATCATCTGAAAACACAGCATCAGTTTCCACATGTACAATGCACAGCGCTACCTCATCACCACCTCTCTCAACCTATCCACTGTCTCTAAATTATCTGTTCCACATCCAGTACTATATGAAAAGAAAATTCCTCCAATTAGATATTGGGGAGGCTGAAACCATTATCTTTGGTCCCCGCCACAAGTTCCATTCCATAGCCACCTGCTCCATCCCTCTCTCTGACAACAGTTTGCAAATATATGGCTGGACTTTATGGGCCCCCCCTGAGGCGGGGTTGGAGGAGGCAGGGCACAAAAAGAATAATGGTGGGGTGACGCGGAGGGCTCGTTACCTCCCCATCACCAAGCAATCTTACCCGCTGTGGGATAGGGAACGACGGCCTTCCCGTCCATAGTCCAATTGGGGCTCTTAAGTGGTCTATTAACGGCCAATTAAGGGCCTCTTCCCGTCACCACTGGGATTTTACCAGCAGTGGGAGGGTGCTTCTGCCATGTGGGGAGGGCACCTTGTAAAATGAGACACCCTCGCAATGGGCTTTGGGGAGGAGGTCCCTCCTCCGTGGGGAATTTGTGGCCCATGGAGGACCCCTGCTGGGAATTACTTCACCCCCCAGATGCCCATCCCCCTGGACTGTACCCCCTTGCTGGGGCCAGTCCGGAAGGCCCCGGCGACCCCGCCTCACCCATCTCTGGTCTGGTGTTCCACCGCAAAGCCTGGGTCCAAGGCCTCTGTAGTACCAGCAGTGTCCACCCCCTCCAGGTGGCGCTGCCAATATTGCTGAGCTGTCGGCCCTCTGATTGGCCGACATTTCTTGGAGGCGGAATCCTCATTGTTAAAGGGACGGGGATCTCGGCTCGTGAAACTTTGATGTAAAAAGACTGGAGGATCGCTCTGGGGTGGCAGGACAAGGCTGAGGCGGGGTTCCTCCTGCTTTTTTGGCCCGGCACTGGGATCCCCGCCGCCTATGCAGAATCCAGCCCTTGGTGTTATATTTGACACTGAGATGAGCTTATGATCATATATCCACAACATCAAACCTATTTCCACCTCTGTAATATCCCCCGTCTCCACCTCTGCCTCAGCTCATCTGCTGCTAAAACGCTCATCCATGACTTTGTTACCTCTGGAGTTGACTATTCCAGCACATTCCTGGCCAGCCTTCCTCTTTCCACTCTCCATAAACTTGATGTCATCCAAAACGCTGTTGCCTGAATCCCTACCAAGTCCCAGTCACCCATCACCCCAGTGCTCGCTCTCCGAGATTGGCTCCTGTTTAAGTAATGCCACAATTTTAAAATTCCCATCCTTGTTTTCAAATCCCTCCACAGCCTCGCCCCTTCCTGTCTCTCAAGATTATAAAAGATCACATAATATTTATGGTTGAGGAAGGCCATTGGGCCAATATTAGTTAATTCATGTCAAAAGATCCTAAAGTCCTCCCATTTCAGCATCCAATTATTTCTTGAAAGATTCTATAGTTTTTGTCTCCAGTACTTGTTCTGAAAGTCTATTACTCTTAGCAAGAAGAAACTCCTGATGTCAGTCTGAAATTTACCTTCTATTTGTTTGAATCTATATCCTGTTGTCTAATGCTGACAATTTGAATTAAAGTCAAATTCCTGATTTGTTCATTCCATTCCTTTAACCTTCATATATACCTCAATGTGATCACCCCTCAGATCCTTCTCTTTAGTGCTGAAAATGTCCTGTTTCTCCAACATTTCCTCATTACCCAGATCTTTGATATTAGGGATCAGCCTTTTGGCTCTTCTCCTCACTATCTCTAAAGCTTTATTTTCTCTTTTTTATATTGGCGACTAGAGCTGGATGCAGAACCATTCCTTGGCAGTGAAGTGATTTAATGGAAACAAGCATTACAATTATGGATAAACTAAAAAAAAAGAAATTTCTTCAGCAAACTAAACATCATCGATATTAAATAATGTGTGATGTATGTTGTTTTGGTACGCTGCCACCTTAATTAGTCTAGCTGATAGAGATACTTCAGTCTGAAATAAAAACAAGACATGCTGGAAATACTCAGCAGGTCTGGCAGCATGCCAAAATGTATTGAACAAAATTCAGGTTCCACGACAAATTTCACAGTTTTAGGTCAGGATCTGCCCAACACTATATTTTCACCTATCAAAACTGGTTTCAGCAGTGATGCAGTAGGCAAAGGCTGCTCATTAGCGTTACTCCTCAAAGCTAGTTTGTTGTGGGGGTGTAAACCGTGGCGCGGAGTCAACTCCCCCTTGGCCCCTTTATTCCCGTCACCCACTTGATCCTGGCCGTCACGTGGGACTAAGTCCTCTTAATTCAGGCTCAGGCTGGGTGTTTGGGATAACGGGTTACAGGAGAGCCACCCTCCACTTAATCCACCGGCTACAGTTAATAGCTTAGTACAAAGAGGAGGAAACTCAGTCCTTTCTTTAACTATCAATTTACTTTATTCACGTTGTTGTACAATGTAAGAATAAGGCTTATACACTTAGTTAGACAAAAGCTTGCAACTCAAACAGGGTTATACAGTTAATAACAAAGCTAGCTGGAATTGATAAGCACACCCACTAGGTTCCTCTGACCTTTCCCTGACCTAATCACAGAAAACAAAGGATAATACCCGAAAAAGGGGAGAGCTGATGCTGGCCAGGCGTTCCGTTCTCTCTCTCTTTTACGTCGTCGCCGTGTTGCTCACGCAGGGTCTTCCACTTCCGCGATGGTTGTTCTCCGGAGTTTCTCGCTGGCTCTATGCCCAAGATTCTCTATTCTTATTCTCCTTCTTATCTCTTCAAAACTGAGCTGTCTCTTTCCGGTTGGTTTAAGCCTGCTCACCTCTTTCGTATCTTCTCCTAATTGGCCTAGGCCCAAAGACCCTGGTATCACACCGTGTCCAAATAAGGCTCCTTTCGTGAGATCTCTCCTTTGTCTTGTCACATAAATTAATTGGTTCAAACTGGTTTTTACCAGCACAGGCCAGTGTCTGAGCTCCAGGTTACAATAGTTCACAAACAATCCAGCAGTTTGTTAAAGATTCTGTACTTCTTGCAGCCCCTGGCCAACAGGGGTAGGCGGTTAGCATCTACTTTTTTCCTCAGCAATTTTTGAACATTCTTGGGATTATCATTTCATAATCTTTTAGGTATAAGGTGCATTTACATTTTAACTGGCAGTTGTCTGGAGCAATCTAAATAACATCTGACAAGGTTGTAAAGATAGGACTTGCTGATCCAACTCCCATATTGTTGTATGATCTGGATATGCTCCATGTGCTCCCACTACTACCCCAGGATCTGTACAAAACAGACAATGCCAATCCTACCTGGGCATGCCAGAAAAGACCTGCCTGCTTGATTGTCACCCCAGCCACCACCTTAAACATTCACTCCCTTCACCACTGTCGCACAGTGGCAGCAGTGTGTACCATCTACAAGATGCACTGCAGCGACTCACCAAGCCTCCCTAGACAGCACCTTCCAAACCCACGACCTCTACCACCTAGAACAACAAGGGTAGCAGATACTTGGGAACACCATCACCTACAAGTTTCCCTCCAAGCCGCACACCACCTTGACCTGAAACTATATCGCCGTTCCTTCATTACTGCTGGATCAAAATCCTGGAACTCCCTTCCTAACAGCACTGTGGGTGTACCTACACCCCAAGGACTGCAGCGGTTCAAGACTGCCACTCACCACCAACTTCACAAGGGCAATTAGGGATGGGCAATAAATGCTGGCCTTGCCAGCGATGCCCACATTGTATGAAAGAATTTTAAAAAAAGGATTTCTGCAGAGGCAGTGACTGAGTTTTCCTAGCTACCATAGGCTGAATTACAACAAACAAGAACTGGTCTTCCTGTAGCTGTCACAGTCACCACAGCACTCTTGCCTGGAATTTTCTGAGGGTTCTCCCAATTAGCAGTCATAACATAGGCAGAAGATCAGCGGAAACTCCGGGATAGGTGGATAAATGGGAGTTTCCACCGATCTTTCCACCAAAGTCACAATAGTTGATCAGGAGAACCCCTGAGAAAATTCTCAGTGTAAGCTTCTTTGTCACAGAATTTTTCCAGGTCATTGCAAGAGACATCTGCCAGAGAAGCCAATCACTTAAATAGGAAAAATTGGTGAATAATTTGGCACCAACAGACTTCCCAACTTCGGTTGGAATATAAAAATTTGTAGATTGTTTGGATAAGTGTTTTATCAAAGGCTATGACGCATCAAGAATGTCAGCTACTGTTTTTATGAATAAAACTTGTACTTCACTTTCTGTTCATTCATCTGAAAGAACTGTATTGTAGCAGGTCATTTACTACGTGTTAAACGGAACCACTGATGCCAGTGCGGTTTCAAAGAAAATTCAACATTTCTGTGGTGTTTACATTAGTGGGAAATGGGAATAGAAAGTCAGCCCCTGTAAGCGTCTTGTGACAATGGTGAGTCATATTGGAAGTTAACTACCACAGAGACTGAAATTCAACAAACCAAAGACAAATAACTGCAGCACCATAACTACCAAAGCATTCTTAGCATTCTAGTTAACATAATGATAAACATACTATTAATTTGTAACCAATTTCATGAATACATGCCAAAAAGCCTGAATTCACAAGCTATATATTATGTCAAAAAGTACAAGAAGCTGTATGGGGTGCACTTCACATGTGTTCACTCAAGATGAAGCCCAATGCAGCCAAAACAGTTTTGTAATTTTGCAATTTATAGGTATATAGTGAAACAAAAATGATCAGATTAACAAAAACAAAAGTTGGGCAACTGATTGAATCAGTTCATGTTGAGCAAACGTCCAGGGAATAGTCTCAACATCTTTTATTTTGTTTTACTTTCTGTGGGCGAAAAGAGAGCTGTTCAAAACATGATGACTATCAATTGGAATGAGATGACTCTCACATGTTTGTGATCTCTAATAAGTTGCTAATGGGGAACACACATATGTACAGTCGATATAGCACGGATAAATGAATTTTTCTACTGTTGTACACTAACACTGGGATGAATCATAACATTCACACAATATCAAATTCCAGTGCCTGTCTTTTCTCAGCACCGTTGTTATAATGTTAGGGTTTTAGGTAACCTAACATATCGAGGATCAAATTTCTGTTCAGTACTATCCAGAATAAGGAAATAGGCCCAATTTTTAAAAATTATTCTTGTTCCATTGTAAGCAAAACTCCTTTCTTGTCTTTGGGGTAGAAATTGATATGCGTGGCATCCATTTTTGGGTATAAGGTACAACACTGACCAATTTAGCAATGTGCCAATCTGTGATGATGTTTGGTTCATTGCTAAATTCATCAGGTCCATTTTCTAAGTGTCCAGGCAGCTATCTAAAACAGGTGTGAGGCCCATTGCCTATGTTTATTAGGGGCTTAATGCCTGTTGAAGGACCTCTCTGCAAAAAAAATGTTTACAATGAGTGGGGCAGACATTGAGCCTGGTCAGCTCAGCATTCTTCAACTAAATCACCAACTAAAGTAAAACATTTTTTAACATAACAAAAAACCTTCCTGGGGACTCAGAAGGAGCAGGCATTCTCCCCAACTCCACATTTGTCATGGTCATCAACCCCACCATAGTCCGCTCCAAATCCCATCCCAGAATTTACTTTTGGGCTCCTGCCAGTGAGGTAAATGGCTTGACATTGGTGACCCGTAATGCACTTGCTGGTTGTCAAAATAGTGGCAGTTTGTGCATTAAATGCCAATGAAGCTGAAGGCCCAATTTCAGGTTGGCCTTGAGACTCTTGATTCAGGCATGCACTGCATTTGTAGCATCAAGTCTGGGCCCACAAAATGATCCCAGATGAATTCCTACAACTTACTGTTTCAATGTCCAGCAGGAAGTTGTGCAATGTAGCTCTTGATTGTGTCATCAATATTTTTCCCTTAGGATTACCATATACACGCAGAAAATCTCCTCCGATGATCTGAAAGCCCTCAGAATGCTTTAGAACAGCTACTTCCTGCATTTCAAAGTATATCTAGAGAGTTCTAGCCCAGGTGGTGTTGCAGAGTGTAGGATCCCAGCTTAAACCACATAGCTTTTCATATGTGTTGTGGAACAGAATGTAATCTTTAACACTACTGTAAATAATAAAGGATAGAACTGTAAATATATACTTAGATGAGTTTAGAATTAACTGACGTCTCAAACAGCAAAAGCAATTTGCTGCAAAATATTCCAGGCCTCCAGTTGTTGACTAAAAATATTTTTTCATTACCTGTTTTTAAGAGAACAAGTAATGGATTAATTATATCTGAGTTTACATTCTTGGTACGTATTCCCATGACCTGCAAAGGACTCTGGAGTTTCCCACTCTCATGAGATCACAGGAACTGTCAGGCTGGCAGCTTGTGAGCCACGTCAACCTTTAATTTAAAATCCTTTCAGTCAAATTCACCTGTTTTATGGAGTGAACAAAATTACAATGTACAAAAATTGAATGTCACTCAGTAAAGAAAAGGTGCAGTAAAAATCTAAAGTAGGCTTTCTTTTTTTTTGTAAACAAAATACTTCATTTCAAAAATTAAATAAAGAAAATGCCATTCCAAAAGAACTGTCTCTGGCATCAGCTCTATGGTGAAATTGTGCAATTCATGGAAACATCTGTTCAGAACCTAAACTGTAATAATAATAAAAACGTTCTTCCACTCCTTCTTACCCAAGAACTGGATTTGCTGCCTTGCCTCCAGCTGATTTTCCTGGGTGGTGGTTGTTCTGCCTGCAGGACAGACTGCTGATGGGATCCCTGTCAGCAAGTGGGAGACTGCCACGACCAACTAGTACAGTTCAGCTGCTGTGGCACCTACAAAGGTGAAGCCCAGCTTAAAGGGGAAAGATTGGACAGATTAGAGGGCAAGCATAATGTTAGGCCTTGGAGGCTGACGAGAGGGGTGAGGTGCCCTCCAGAATGGAAACACAGGGCCTTTTGCTGTTGCCAGTGGGGCAACAGTGGAATGGGAAGATGGCAGTCAATTTGGGCAGCTTGCTGGGAGCCACCTCCCTGCCATAATTTACGTGTAGCAGGTGGGGAAGGCGTAGGCAACAGAGGAACATCCAGGTCCTGAATTCTATTGCTGTTTGCATTTTGCAATGGGAAAATTACCTGGCTTTGAGCAGAAGATAATACTGTAAATTATCAAATCTCAGTGAACTTCACGTCATTGCCAGGATTCTGTGCACAATATGTCAAATATTTGATCACTGTACTGATAAGCATGGTTTATGGAGTCAAAGACAACATTTTATTCAATTTATCTATGCCTCAGTAGGTGGTGGAGGCGGGGTCATTCAATATTTTTAAGGCAGAGGTAGATATATTCTTGTTAGGCAAGGGCATCAAGGGTAGATGGGAGTGTGGAATTCGAAACACAAACAGATCAGCCATGATCTTATTGAATGACGGAGCAGGCTCGAGGGGCTGAATGGCCTACCTCTGCTCCTAATTCATATGTTCGTATGTATTGCAGCGAGAATTAACTTGCAGTGAAATTCATATCAGATATAGACTTTGCTGAGGTTCCCTATCTACCTCCTTTATCCCTCTCCCTCGCAATAATCTGAGACTAAGCCAGTCTGTTGGCAATGTTTGTATCATATTTGACCTTGAGATGAATCTCTGACCTCATATTCACGCGATCACTAAGACCGCTTATTTCCATCTCCATAACATCGCCTGACTTTGCCCCTGTCTCATCTCATCTGCTGTTGAAACCATCATGAACTGATGCAGGGTCACAGACCTGAAACATTAACTCTGTTTCTTTCTCCATATATGCTTCCAGCATTTTCTGATTAAAAAAAAAATTAAATGCCAAATTATTGGACAAATAATTGAAGCTATAACATCTATGAAAGCTACACAATAGATATGCAGCATCCAGGGAAAAGGGCAGAGTATAATTGTGAAAACCTATAACTGACACAGATTATGGAATGAAATGTCAGTCTTATTCATTAACCAATATTGAAATCCAGGATTGTGATAGCTACTGCACCCAGTTCAATGTTCTACACTGTACTGAGATTATGTTTTAATAAATTTGCCAAGGACAAAAACAGGAGATAGTACTGTGCTCCTAATTTCATGGTGGGGTGCCCGGCCCATGATTGTGGGCCTGTTGAAACACCAGTAGGGAAGACGTAGGTGTATTCTGTTACTTTCAAAGACTGCTTTTGCGATCCTGAAGAAGTCAGATCCTGGATACAATTGAAGGCACTCAGTTTGCCTCTTTTATTTTGTTGGCAGGCCATGGTGGGAATATTATGTTCTTGCCCCTGATTGCATATTGTTAATGTAAAAACAATTTGATACAACTCATTTCTCATTCACGTTTGAAAGGTGAGCAGCTGCTGAGTTACTCCACTATTGGTGGTCGTGCCTTCAGTTGCCCGGCCGGCCCTAAAGTCTGAAAATCCCCCCCAAACCTCTCCGTCTCTCTAATATAATATAAAAACAAGAAATGCTGGAAATACGCAACAGGTCTGGCAGCACCTGTGGAGAGAGAAGCAGAGTTAATGGTCAGTGACCCTTCATCAGAACTGGCAAAGGTTAGAAATATAATAGGTTTTAAGCAAATAAAGTGGGGGTGGAGCAAGGTGTTGCTAGGACAGGGTCGCAGAGAATAACTGACCAGAAGGTCATGGAGCAAAGGCAAATGGTATGTTAATGGTGTGCTGAAAGACAAAGCGTGAGTGCAGAGAGGGTGTTAATGGACAGAAAAATGAACAGCCCTGGCCCAAAGCACAAACATGAAAAAAACAGTGGGCAGGCACATGGTAAGAAAAATGAATGATGAAGCAAACTAAAATGAAATAAAATAAAAAGAAAAAAGAAAAAAATAACTGAAAATAAAAAGGTGGTGGGGGGGAGGTGGGTGGCTGTCATGCTCTGAAATGGTTGAACTCGATGTTCAGTCTGGCAGGCTGTAGTGCGCCTAATCCGTAAATGAGATGCTGTTCCTCGAGCTTGCGTTGATGTTCACCGGAACACTGCACCAAACCCAGGACAGATATGTGGGCATGAGAGCAGGGGGGAGTGTTGAAATGGCAAGCAACCATAAGCTCAGTGTCACGCTTTTGGACTGAGCGGAGATGTTCTGCAAAGCAGTCACCCAATCTACATTTGGTCTCCCCAGTGTAGAGGAGACCACATTATGAGCAGTGAATGCGGTATACTAAATTGAAAGAAGTACAAGTAAATCACTGCTTCACCTGAAAGAAATGTTTGGGGCCTTGGATAGTGAGGAGAGAGGAGATAAAAGTTCAGGTATTGCCCCTCCTGCGAATGCATGGGAAGGTGCTGTGGGAAGGGGACGAGGTGTTGGGGGTAATGGAGGAGTGGTGTCATGAAGGGAACGATCCCTTCCAATTGCTTTTATCTCCGTCTCTCTACCTCTCTTTCCTCCTTTAAGACACTCCTTAAAACCTACCTCTTTGACCAATCTAATGACAAATGGATTAAGGGATATGGGGAGAAAGCGAGAACAGGGTACTGAATTAGATGATCAACCATGATCTTATTTGAATGGTGGAGCAGGCCCGAAGGGCCAAATGGCCTACTCCTGCTCCTGTTTTTTATGTTTCTATGGTCATCTGCCATAATATCTTCATATGTGCCTCGGAGTCCAATTTTGCTTCATAACATTCCTGTGAAGTGCTTTGGGATGCTTTATTATGCTAAACACACTATATCAATGCTTCTTGAATGTAGCCTGAAATCTCTAAAGTCGATGCCTCGGATACTAAATACTCAATTTTCTCCCATTCTGCTACGGAGCACGTATTACTTGCCAAGGAGCTGCTATAGTTTTTCCTTCCGGTTAAAGGCAAGAGACAAAGTCTGTATTACAGGGGAGGCAGTGGCGTAGTGGTAATGTCACTGGGCTAGCAATCCAGAGGCCCATGCTAATGCACTGGGGACAGGGGTTCAAATCCCACCATGACAGCTGGTGGAATATAAATTCAATGAATAAATCTGGAATTAAAATGCATTGTCGATTGTTGGAAAAACCCATCTGGTTCATTATTGCCCTGAAGGGAAGGAAATCTGCCCTCCTTACCTATTCTGGCCTACATGTGACTCCAGACCCACAGCAAAGTGGTTGACTCTGAAATGGCCTCGCATTTATTGCACCAAAATGGCTAGAGAAAAGCTTAAAAGGTCTAACTGAAACTAGACGGATCACCCGGAAACGACAACGATATAACTGACACACCAGCCCTGTCGACCCTGCAAATCCTCCTTCATAACATCTGGGAGCTTTTGTTAAAATTGTGAGAGCTATCTCTCAGACTAGTCAGGAAACAGCCTGACATAGTTATACTCATGGAACCACACCTTACAGACAATGTCCCAAACTCCTCCATCACCATCCATGGGTATGTCCTGTCCCATGAACAGGACAGAAACACTAGAAGTGGTGACACAGTTGTATACAATCAGGAGGGAGTTGCCCTGAGAGTCCTCAACATCGTCTCCAGACCCCTTGAAGTCTCATGGTATCAGGTTAAACACAGGCACGGAAACCTCCTGCTGATTACCACACACAGCCCACCCTCAGCTGATGAATCAGTACTCCTCCATGTTGAACACCACTTGGAAGAAGCACTGAGGGTACAGAACGTACTCTGGGTTGGGACTTCAATGTCCATCTGACCGAGCTGGCCGAGTACTAAAGGACATAGCTGCCAGACTGGGTCTGTGACAGGTGGTGACTGAACCAACAAGAGGAAAAAACATACTTGACCTCGTCCTCACCAACCTACCTGTCGCAAATGCATCTGTACATGATAGCATTGGTAGGAGTGACCACCGCACAGTTCTTGTGGAGTCGAAGCCCCCTCTTTATATTGAGAATACCTTCCATTGTGTTGTGTGGCACTATCACCATACAAAATAGATTTTGAACAGATCTAGCAACTCAAAACTGGGCATCCATGAGGCGCTGTGGGCCATCAGAAGCAGCACAATTGTATTCGACCACAAGCTGTAACCTCATGGCCCGGCATATCCCCCACTCTAACATTACCATCAAGCTGGAGGATCAATCTAGTTTCAATGAGAAGTGCAGGAGAGCAGGTCAGGAGCAGCACCAAGCATACCTCAAAATGAGGTGTCAACCTAGTGAAGCTACAACATCAGACTACATGCATGCCAAACAGTGGAAGCAGCATGCAATAGAAATAAGCCATCCCACAATCAATGGATCAGGTCTAAGCTCTGCAGTCCTGCGACATCCAGTCATGAATGGGGGTGGACAATTAAATGACTAACAGAAGGAGGTGGCTCCACAAATAGCCCCATCCTCAATGATGGGGGAGCCCAGCACATCAGTGCAAAAGATAAGGCTGAAGAACTTGCAACAATCTTCAGCCAAGAGTGCCGAGTAGATGGTCCATTTCTGCCTCCTCCTGAGGTCCCTGGCATCACAGATGCCAGTCTTCAGCCAATTCGATTCACTCCGCGTGATATCAAGAAACGACTGAAGGCAGTGGATACAGCAAAGGCTATGGGCCCTGACAACATTCCGTCAGTAGTACTGAAGACTTGAATATATCAAGAAACGGCTGCAGGCACTAAATACTGCAAAGGCTATGGGCCCTGACAACATTCCGACAATAGTACTGAAGACTTGTGCTCCAGAACTGGCGTGCCCCTAGCTAAGCTGTTCCAGTACTGCTACAACACTGGCATCTTCTCGCAGATGTGGAAAATTGTCTAGGTATGTCCCATACACAAAGCAGGACAAATCCAACCTGGCAAATTAACGCCCTATCAGTCTACTGTTACAACCAGGTGAGAAAGGGGTCTAGGGTTCCCTCTCAGCCTTCACCTGGTCTTATTGTAACACGGTTTAATTTTAAACAAACTGTGTTTTTAGCTCCCCCTTGGAGAATCCTTTTGCACTGCTTTCCAGTTATAAGGCAAAGAAACCAGCACAAACAGGTTTTTTTAGTTTTAAAGAAGAAAGATTGAAATTTATTAAACTTAAACTCTAATTCGGTTAACGCCTACGGATACACGCGCCCACGCTAGCATGCATAGGCGATAAACACACATGCAGATAGAGACAGAAAAGAGTGGAAGAAATAAAGTGGCAAAGTTTGAGGCAATATCAGAACTTGGTTTTGGTTACTGTTCTTCAAGCTCGCTGCAGAATTCTTGATTATAGGTAGGTCTTGCTTTTCATTGGGGCACAGTATTCTTCTTAAACCTTGTTCGATGTCGGAGACTTTTCTCTCTTGAGGTTCATGTCTTCAGTGGATTTAGAGTTCCATGAGAAAGAAATGGGATCAGACAGGAGAGGCTATGGTGAGCCAGCCAGGAGAGGTCTTTACATTCCAGGAGCAAACAGTCTCCCTTGCTCAAGCTGTTTGTACAATTCAAAAAGCTCAGGTTGCCCAGTAGGTTAGTCATGTGACCAGCTGGTTTGACCATGTCTGTTTGTGAATTCGGCCATATTAGCAGTCATCCTGGAATGTGTGCTTCCTCTCCTTCAATGTCTGGTGATCAAAGTCCATTGTGGGTTGAATGTGTCAGGGAATGGTCCCTTATCTCCACAAGCACTGTCTGTTCGTATGTAAATGTTTTTTCCAACCACTGCTGACCTGTTTAACAAGACATTTCATTGCCCCAGCAAACGTTTAAAATTCAGTTCTGAAGAAGGATCACTGACCTGAAATGTTAACTCTGCTTCTCTCCCCACAGATGCTGCCAGACCTGCTGAGGATCTCCAGCATTTCTTGTTTTTATTTCAGATTTCCAGCATCTGCAGTATTTTGCTTTTAGTTTAAAATCAATGTTCTTTTGACAAAATTAATATGCCTCTTTCTTGGCAGGTAGGGGTCTGCATGACACTACTCTCGATCATCAGCAAAGTGATGGAAGGTGTCATCTACAGTGCTATCAAGTGGCATTTATGCAGCAATAACCTGCTCAGTGATGCTTAATTTGGGTTCTGCTAGGGCCACTCAACTCCTGACCTCATTACAGCCTTGGTCTAAGCATGGACAAAAGAGATGAACCCAAGAGGTGAGATGAGAGTGTCATCAAGACAGCATTTGACTGAGTGTGGCATAAAGGAACCCTAATACAACTGGAATCAATGGGAATCAGGGAGAAAACTCTCTCCTGGTTTGAGTTACACCTAGCACAAAGTAAGATGTTGTGGTTGTTGGAGGTCAATCATCTCAATCTCAGGACATCACTGTAGGCGTTCCTCAGGGTCATGTTATAGGCCCAACCATCTTCAGCTGCCTCATCAGTGACCTTCCCTCCATCATAAGGTCAGAAGTGGGGATGTTCGCTGATGATTGTGCAATGTTCAGTACCATTCACAACTCCTCAGGTACTGAAGCAGTCCCTGTAGAAATACAGCAAGACCTGGACAGATAAGTGGCAAGTTACATTCACATCATACAAATGTCAGGCAATGACTATGCCAAACATGTGAGAATCCAACCATCTCCCCCATAATGATGTAAAATGGCATTACCATCACTGAATCCCCCACTATCAACATCCTGGGGATTACCATTGACCAGAAACGGAATTGGAGTAGTATATAACTACTGTGGCTGCAACAGCAGGTTGGAATTTGGAAATTCTGCAGCAAGTAACTCACCTCCTGACTCCCCAAAACCTGACTACCATCTATAAGGCACAAGTCAGGAGTGTGATGGCATTCTCTCCACTTACCTGGATAAGTACAGCTCAACAAATCCAGAAGCTTGACACCATCCAGGGCAAAGCAGTCAGCTTGATTGGCAGCCCGTTCACCACCTTCAACATTCACTCCCTTTACCACCGATGCACAGTGGCAGTAATGTGTACCATCTACAAGACGCACAGCAGCAACTCACCAAGGCTCCTTTGATAGTACTTTCCAAACCAGTGACCTCTACCACCTAGAAGGACAAGGGCAGCAGTTGCTTGGGAACAGCACCACCTGCAAGTTCCCCTATGAGACAGACAGCAGCCTGACTCGGAACTATATCGCCATTCCTTCACTGTCGCTGGGTCAGAATTCTAGAACTCCCTTTCTATTAGCATTGTGGGTGTACCTACACCACGTGGACTGCAGCGGTTTAAGAAAGCAGCTCACCACCGCCTTCTCGAGGACAATTAGGGATGGGCAATAAATGCTCGCCGAGCCAGTGACGCCCACATTCTGTTTAAAAATAAAAACAATGTTTATTTTGGCTTATTATGTGTGTGCTAGGGTGCTTTGCTTTGAGAGGAGAGCCATTAAAGACGATGCCCCCTGTTATGAACGCTGGACGTTGTAACATGATGATGTTTGAAAAACTATAATTTTTAAAATTTGTAGATAGAGTCAGAGAAATCAGGTGACCTCACATCCAATTGGTTTAAAGACAAGACAGAAATCTTGGTTACCAGAGCAACAAAGAAACATAGATCAAAGTCATTTTTTGAAAACCAGAGATTGCAGGGGTATCACACATGAAGAACAGTGGGTTTCATCCTCCCAGACATTTGGGTTGTAAACATGGAGTAAATGATTCTGGGGATGCAAATGTGCAGGGCAGCTGTTAACACCTGGAAACAATGAAAAGCTCAGGTGGGTCTGCTGAAGCCAGACTTGTGGACTTTGCATATTGGAAATGGGCAAAGAGCTTTTGATTCCAGATAAATTTAACAGATTTTCTGAAGGCAGACAGGCTGTAAGAACGGAAGACAGTGGTGGCAGCCTCAAGGGAGAGAGAGAGGAAACACATGCTCTCAGGAAAAACTGTTACAGCAAAAAACTACAAACATCTGAATGTGTTTTGAAAGTTGAAGTTTGCGGAGAAGTAGAAGATGAGCAGGATCACCAGGAATCGTTTTATTCATGGATGTCCAGGTCAAAAGTGCTCAGGGAAGTGAGTGAAGAGGACATGGGCTTTGAGAAGGTCTGGAAGATCCAACCAATTGCAACTAGGAGGAGGTTGGACTTTTAACTGCAAAGAGGACGGTGTGAGGATTTTTTTGTAATTTTGTAATTTGGGGTATCAGCTACTTACAAAGCACGATTTAGTTAATGGGAATTTCTTTTAGTTTAGTTGTTATAATAAAAGTCTTAAAATGTGAAATTTTGTCCTGGAAATCTTTAAATTGCTCTGGGGGCTCATATCTTGTATTTTAACATTAACTGTCAAACTGAGGTCATAGAACCCAAAGATAATTTTGAATACTCCTGCCATAATTTTGGTGCAGTCAGAAGCAAGACTACATGGAGGTATCTATGATTGCCTGTTGAGGCAAAGCCTCTATCTACTACTTGCTAACTATAAATAGGTGCCCAGTAATGTGCAGATAAACATCATCTGAAGGCTGACCTACTTGCCTGCCCGTTTTAAAATATTTTTTCATTGCTACTTCAACAGGAAAGGAATCCAGCAAGTCATAGAGTCATAGAGTAATAGAGTTATACAGCACAGAAACAGGCCCTTCCGCCCACCGTGTTTGTGCCGGCCATCAAGCCTATCTACTCTAATCCCATTTTCCAGCACTTGGCCCATAGCCTTGTATGCAATGGCATTTCAAGTGCTTATCTAAATACCTCTTAACTGTTAGAGTCATAGCGTGATACAGCACAGAAACAGGCCTTTCGGCCAAAGTGTCCGTTCCAGACATCAACCACCTATCTATTCTAATCCCATTTTCCAGCTCTTGGCCCATAGCCTTGTATGCAATGGTGTTTCAAATGCTCATCTAAATACTTCTTAAATGTTGCCTCTACCACCTCTTCAGGCAGTGTGCTCCAGATTCCAACCACCCTCTGGGTGAATTTTTTTTTCTTCAAATCCCTCTAAACCTCCTGCCCTTTACCTTAAAGCTATGCCCCCTGGGTATTGATACCTTCGCTAAAGGAAAACGTTTCTTCCTATCTACCCCATCTCTGCCCCTCATGATTTTGTATACCTCTATCAGGTCTCCTCTCAGCCTTCTCTGCTCCAAGGAAAACAACCCTAGCCTATCCAGTCTCTCTTCATAGCTGAAGTGCTCCAGCCCAGGCAACATCCTGGTGAATCTCCTCTGCACGCTCTCCATTACAATCACATCCTTCCTATAGTGTGGTGCCCAGAACTGTACACAGTACCCCAGCTGCGGCCTAACTAGCAATTTATACAGCTGCATCATAACCTCCCTGCTCTTATATTTTAGGCCTGGCTAAGGCAAGTATCCCATATGCCTTCCTAACCACCTTATCTACCTGTGCTGCTGCCTTCAGTGATTTATGGACAAGTACACCAAGGTCCCTCTGACTCTCTGTACTTCCTAGTGTCCTACCACCCATTGTATATTCCCTTGCCTTGTTAGTCCTCCCAAAATGCATCACCTCACACTTCTCAGGATTAAATTCAATTTGCCACTGCTCTGCCCATCTTATCAGCCCATTTATATCGTCCTGTAATCTAAAGTTTTCCTCCTCACTATTTACGACACCACCAATTTTTGTTTCATCTGCAAACTTACTGATCATGCCTCCTATATTCACCTCTAAATCATTAATGTACACTACAAACAGCAAGGGTCCCAGCACCGATCCCAGCAGTACATTATTGGTCACAGGCTTCCAATCGCAAAAACAACCCTCGACCATCACCCTCTGCCTCCTGCCACTAAGCCAATTTTGGATCCAATTTGCCAAATTGCCCTGGATCCTATGGGGTCTTACCTTCTTAACCAATCTGCCATGTGGAACCTTATCAAAAGCCTTACTGAAGTCCATGTAGACTACATCAACTGCTTTACCCTCATCTACACATCTAGTTAGCTCCTCGAAAACTTCAATCAAGTTTGTTAGACATGATCTCCCCCTGACAAATTCATGCTGACTATCCCTGATTAATCCCTGCCTCTCCAAGTGGAGATTAATCCTGTCCCTCAGAATTTTTTCCAATAGTTTTCCTACCACTGATGTTAGACTCATCAGCCTGTAATTACCTGGTTTTTCCCTGCTACCCTTCTGGAATAATGGTACCACATTCACTGTCCTCCAGTCCTCTGGCACCTCTCCTGTGGCCAGAGAGGATTAGAAAATTTGTGTCAGAGCCCCTGCTATCTCCTCCCTTGCCTCACTTAACAGCCTGGTATACATCTCATCTGGGCTGGGGTTTTATCCACTTTTAAGCCCACTAAAACCACTAATACCTCCTCCCTTTCAATGCTAATTTGTTCAGTATATCACAATCCCCCTCCCTGATCGCTACACCAACATCGTCCTACTCCATAACGAACACAGATGAAAAGCAATCATTTAAAAGCTCATCTTCGTCCTCTGGCTTCACACACAGATTGCCACTTTGGTCCCTAATGGGCCCTACTCTTCCCCTGGTTATCCTCTTGCCCTTAATATACTTATAAAACGCCTTGGGATTTTTCTTTATCTTGCTCGTGGCCAGGTTTATTTATTTTCTTAATGGGCCCCGTTGTATATATTCATACTGTGAGATGGGAGTGCAGAACATGTTGAGAGTTTTTATCTTTTCATATACATTCTTAATTAGGTCAAGAGATTAGGATATTAAAATCATGCTATGTCAGTTAACTGCATTGCATTAAAGAAATTATTAGTTCTGAACAGTAAGGGAAGGTTTCACAATTGACAGAGATCCAAATCTAATTCATTTATTTATTTTTTATTTAGAGATACAGCACTGAAACAGGCACTTCGGCCCACCGAGTCTGTGCCGACCAACAACCACCCATTTATACTAACCCTACAGTAATCCCATGTTCCCTACCACCTACCTACACCAGGGGCAATTTACAATGGCCAATTTACCTATCACCTGCAAGTCTTTGGCGGTGGGAGGAAACCGGAGCACCCGGCGAAAACGCACGCGGTCACAGGGAGAACTTGCAAACTCCGCACAGGCAGTACCCAGAATTGAACCTGGGTCCCTGGAGCTGTGAGGCTGCGGTGCTAACCACTGCGCCACTGTGCCAAAAATCATGTTTGGTTAGGCTCATTGTTTATAATATTTCCACATCGGTACATTTCTTTATCTCTGATACGTACTGCAGGAAGTAATCTGAAGCGGAGCATTCTGATTAATAGGTGTAGGATACTTTGGCATGCATTAGTTTAGACAACCTCCCTTCCCTCTCCAAAGTCCTTGAATGTGCTGTTGCCTCCCAAATCCATGCCTATCTTTTCCAGAACTCCATGTCTGATCTCTCCAATCAGATTTCTGCCCCGCCATAGTACTTAAACCAGTCTTACCCAAGTTACAAATGACATCCTGTGTGACTGTGGCAAAGGTAAGCTATCACTCCTTGTCCTTCTTGATCTGTCTTCAACCTTTGAAACGGTTGATCACACCATCCTCTCCAACGCCTCTGCAACATCGTTCAGCCAAGTGGGGCTGCACTCGTCTGGTTCCAATCTTAGCTATCTAATCATAGCTATATATAAATGACTTGGATCTTGGAATACAGAGCGGAATTTCAAAATTTTCTGATGATACCAAACTTGGAGGAGTGGCAAACAGTGAAGATGATACGAAGCGCTTGCAACAGGACATAGATAGGCGAGCAGAATGGACAGACAAGTGGCAAATGGAAGTTAATAGACAAGTGTAAAGTGATGCATTTTGGAAGAAGGGAAAGGATCAGGCAATCTAGACTTACTGGCACAGTTTTAAAGAGTGTGCTGGAATAGAAAGACCTGGGGATACATGGGCAATGATTTCTGAAGGTGGCAGAACATATTGAGAGATCTTGGGCTTCTGGGCTTCCTAAATAGAGGCATAGAGTACAAAAACAGGGAAGTTATGCTGTATCTTTATAAAGCTCTGGTTAGGCCCCAACCAGAGTATGGAGTTCAGCTCTGGTCACCACACTTTAGGAAGGATGTGAGGGTGCTTGAGAGGGTGCAGAAAAGATTTACCAGAATGGTTCCAGGGATGGGGGACTTTAGTTACAAGGTTGAGTTGGAAAAGCTGGCGTTATTCTCCTTGGAGCAAAGGAAGTTGAGGGGAGATTTGATAAAGGTGGACAAGATTATGACAGGCTTAGGTAAGTTAGACACGGAAAAAATGTTCCCAGTTCCCAAAACTGATGGTACAAGTTCTAGGGGATACAGATTGAAGGTATTAGGCAAGAGATGCAGGGGAAACGTGAAGATGATCTTTTTTTACGCATGGAGTGGTCATGACCTGGAACTGCCTGCCAACGAAGCTGCAGGAAGCGGAGACAATCAATGATTTCAAAAGGAAATTGGATGAGCACATGAAGGAAATAAACCTGCAGGCCTACGGGGATCAAGCGGGGAAGTGGGACTGACTGGATTGCTCCGTGGAGAGCTGGCATGGACTTGATGGGCCAAATGGCTTCCTTCTATGTTGTAAATGACTCTATGAATCTATGACAGGGTATCACCTGCAATAGCTTCTCTTCCTGCTCCTGCACCCTTACCTCTGATGTCCCTCAAGAATCTATTCTTAGCCTCCTCCTATCTTCCACCTACATGCTGTCCCTTGGCGACGTAATCTGAAAACACAGTGTCAGTTTCCACATGTATGCTGACGACACCCAGCTCTACCTCACCACCACCCATCTCAACTCCTCCACTGTCACTCGATTATCTGACTGCTTGTCCGACATCCAATACAGGATAAACAAAGATTTCCTGCAATGAAATATTGGGAAAACTGAAGACACGGTCTTTGGTCCACTCTACAAACTCCTTTCCTTAGCTCCTGACTCCATCCCTCTCCCTGGCAACTGTCTGAGGCTGAACCAGATTGTTTGCAACCTCGGTGCCATAGTTGACCCTGAGATGAGCTTCTGACCACATATCCACACTTTCAATAAGACTGATTATTTCCACCTCTGTCACACCATCTGGACAAGGCGGTGGCGTATTGGTACTGTCACTGGAGCAGAGACCCAAGGTCTCTGGGGATACGGATTCGAATCCCACTACAGTAGAAGGTGGAATTTGAATTCAGTGAATAATTCTGCAATTAAAGATGCCAGTCAAATGATGGCCATTGTCGATTGTCATAAAAACCCATCGGGTTCACTCATGTCCTTGAGGGAAGGAAATCTGCTGTCCTTACCTGGACTGGCCTACATGTGACATCAGACCCACAGTAATGTAGTTGACTCTTGGATGCCTTCTGAAATGGCCGAGCAAGCCACTCAGTTGTATTAAACCACGACAAAGTTAGTAAGGAATGAAACCGGGCGGACCACCCGGCTTCGACCTAGGCACTGGAAAT
Organism: Heterodontus francisci; assembly: GCF_036365525.1. NCBI lineage: Eukaryota > Metazoa > Chordata > Chondrichthyes > Heterodontiformes > Heterodontidae > Heterodontus > Heterodontus francisci. The sequence goes on along the minus strand of NC_090380.1, from coordinate 86,642,558 downwards.
GACAACAGCAAACCCAGCCCTGTCGACCCTGCAAAGTCCTCCTTACTAACATCTGGGGGCTTGTGCCAAAGTTGGGAGAGATGTCCCACAGACTAGTCAAGCAATAGCCTGACATAACAGCAAAATACTGAGGATGCTGGAAATCTGAAATAAAAACAAGAAATGCTGGAAATATTCAGCAGGTCTGGTAACATCTGTGGAGAGAGAAGCAGAGTTAATGTTTCAGGTCAGTGAACCTTCTTCAGCAAATATTAGAAATGTAAAAGGTTATAAGCAAGTAAAGTGGGGGTGGGGCAAGAGATAACAAAGGAGAAGGTGTAAATAGGACAAGGTCACAGAATAGCTGACCAGAAGGTCGTGGAGCAAAGGCGAACAATATGTATATGGTGTGTTGAAAGACAAAGCATTTGTACAGATAGGGTGTTAATGGACTGAAAATTGAACAGCCGCAAGTACAAACATGAAAAAAAAACAGTGGGTCAGCAAACTGAGCAAACTAAGATGAAATAAAATAAAATAAATACAAAAAAATATATAAAAAAAAGGAAAAAGAAAAAAATAACTAAAAATAAAAGTAAAATGGGTATCCTGACATGCTCTGAAATTATTGAACTCAGTGTTCAGTCCGGCCGGCTGTAGTGTGCCTAATCGGTAAATGAGATGCTGTTCCTTGAGCTTGCGTTGATGTTCACTGGAACACTGCAACAATCCCAGGACAGAGATGTGAGTATGAGAGCAGGGGGGAGTGTTGAAATGGCAAGCAACCGGAAGCTCAGGGTCCTGCTTGCGGACTGAGCGGAGGTGCTCGGCAAAGCAACACCCAGTCTGCGTTTGGTCTCCCCAATGTAGAGGAGATCACATTGTGAGCAGCGAATACAGTTTACTACATTGAAAGAAGTACAAGTAAATCACTGCGTCACCTGAAAGGAGTGTTTGGGGCCTGGGATAGTGAGGAGAGAGGAGGTAAAGGGGCAGGTATTACACCTCCTGTGATTGCAGGGGAAGGTGCCATGGGAAGGGGATGAGGTGGTGGGGGTAATGGAGGAGTGGACCAGGGTGTCACGGAGGGAACGATCCCTTCGGAATGCTGACAGGGGAAGGGAGGGGAAGATGCGTTTGGTAGTGGCATCACGCTGGAGGTGGTGGAAATGGCGGAGGATGATCCTTTGGATATGGAGGCTGATGGCATGGGAAGTGAGGACAAGGGGAGCCCTGCCGAGGTTCTGGGAGGGAGGGGAAGGGGTGAGGGTAGAGGGGCGGGAAATGGGCCGGACATGGTTGAGGGCCCTGTCAACCACGTTGGGGGGGGGGGGGGCGGAATCCTCGGTTGAGGAAAAAGGGAGACATATCAGAAGTGCTGTCGTGGAAGGTAGCATCATCAGAGCAGATGCATCGGAGGTGGAGAAACTGGGAGAATGGAATGGAGTCTATGTTTTATGTTCTATGAGTCCTTACAGGAGGCAGGGTGTGAAGAAGTGTAGTCGAGGTAGCTGTGGGAGTCAGTGGGCTTATAATGGATATTAGTAGATAGCCTATCACCAGAGATGGAGATAGAGAAGTCGAGGAAGGGAAGGAAAGTATCAGAGATGCACCATGTAAAGGTGAGAGAAGGGTGGAAATTAGAAGCAAAGTTGATAAAGTTTTCCAGTTCGGGGGCGGGAGCAGGAAACGGCACCGATACAGTCATCAATGTACCGGAAAAAGAGTTGGGGGAGGGGGCCTGAGTAGAACTGGAACAAGGAATGTTCAACATATCCCACAAAAAGCCAAGCATAACTAGGACCCATGCGGGTACCCATAGCAACACTTTTTACTTGAATGAAGTGAGTGGAATTGAAGGAGAAGTTGTTCAATGTGAGAACAAGTTCAGCCAGGCAGAGGAGGGTGGTGGTAGATGGAGACTGGTTGGGCCTCTATTCAAGGAAGAAGTGGAGAGCCCTCAAATCGTCCTGGTGGGGGATGGAGGTGTAGAGAGATTGGACGTCCATAGTGAAGAGGAGACGTTTGGGGCCAGGAAACTGGAAATTTTCAAAATGACCTAGGGCGTTAGAAGAGTCTCGGATATAGGTGGGAAGGGACTTGACCAGCGGAGAAAAGATCGAGTCAAGATAGGAAGAAATATGTTCAGTTGGGCAGGAGCAGGCTGACACAATGGGTCTGCCGGGACAGTCCTCTTTGTAGATTTTGAGAAGGAGGTAGAAGTGGGCTGTCCGGGGTTGTGGGACTATGAGGTTGGAATCATACCTTACAAACAATGTTGCTGCCAATGCCATCACCATCCCGGGTATGTCCTGTCCCACCAGCAGGACAGATCCAGCAGAGGTGGTGGCACAGTGATGTACAGTCATGAGGGAGTTACCCTGGAAATTTCCAACATCGACTCTGGACCCCATGAATTCTGATGGCATCAGGTCAAACATAGGCAAGGAAACCTCCTGCTGATTACCACCTACCGCCCCTCCTCCACTTTGAACACCACTTGGAGGAAGCACAGAATATGGCAAGGGTGCAGAATGTACTCTGGGTGGGGAACTTCAATGTCGAAGAGTGGCTTGGTAGCACCACTGCTGACCAAGCTGGCCGAGTCCTAAAGGACATAGCTGCTAGACTGGGTCTGCAGCAGGTGGTAAGGGAACCAACAAGAGTGAAAAGCATACTTGGCCTCGCTCTCACAAAAATACCTGTCGCAGATGCATCTGTCGATTACAGTATTGGTAGGAGTGACCACCGCATAGTCCTTGTGGAGACAAAGCCCCGTCTTCACATTGAGGATACCCTCCTTCGTGTTGTGTGGCACTACCACTGTGCTAAATGGGATTAATTTCGAACAGATCTAGCATCTCAAAACTGGGCATCCATGAGGTGCTGTGGACCATCAGTAGCAGCAGAGTTGTACTCAACCACAATCTGTAACCTCATGGCCCGGCATTTCCCTTACTCTACCATTACCATCAAGCTGGGGGATCAACCCTGGTTCAATGAAACGTGCAGGAGGGCATGTCAGGAGCAGCACGAGGCATACCTCAAAATGAGGTGCCAGCCTGGTGAAGCTACAACAGAGCGAAGCCATCCCACAATCAATGGATCAGATCTAAGCTCTGCAGTTCTGCCACATCCAATCGTGAATGGTGGTGGACAATTAAACAACTAACGGGAGGAGGTGGCTCCACAAATATCTCCATCCTCAATGATGGGGGAGCCCAGCACATCAGTGCAAAAGATAAGACTGAAGCATTTGCAACAATCTTCAGCCAGAAGTGCCGAGTGGATGATCCATCTTGGCCTCCTCCTGAAGTCTCCAGCATCACAGATGCCAGACTTCAGCCAATTCAATTCACTCCGCATGATATCAGGAAACGACTGAAGGTACTGGATACTGCAAAGGCTATGGGCCCTGGCAAAATTCCAGCAATAGTACTGAAGACCTGTGCTCGAGAACTGGCCATGGCCCTAGCCAAGCTGTTCCAGTACAGCTACAACACTGGCATGTACCTGGCAATGTGGAAAATTGCCCAGGTATGTCCTGTACACAAAAAGCAGGGCAAATCCAACCCGGCCAGTTACCGTCTCATCAGTCTATTCTTGATCATCAGTAAAGTGATGGAAGGTGTCATCGACAGTGCTATCAAACGGAATTTGCTTTGCAACAACCTGCTCAGTGACATTCAGTTTGGGTTCTGCCAGGGCCACTCAGCTCCTGACCCCATTACAGCTTAGGTTCAAACATGGACAAAAGAACTGAACTCAAGAGATGTGGTGAGAGTGACTGCCCTTGACATCACGGCAGCATTTTACCGAATCTGGCATCAAGGAGCTCTCGCAAAACTGGAGTCAATGGGAATCAGGGGGAAAACTCTCTGCTGGTTGGAGTCATACGTAGCACAAAGGAAGATGGTTGTGGTTGTTGGAGGTCAATCATCTGAGCTCCAGGACATCACTGCAAGAGTTCCTCAGGGTAGTGTCCTTGGCCCAACCATCTTCAGCTGCTTCATCATAAGGTCAGAAATGGGGATGTTCGCTGATGATTGCATAACGTTCAGCACCATTTGTGACTCCTCAGATACTGAAGCAGTCCGTGTAGAAATGCAGCAAGACCTGGACAATATCCAGACTTAGGCTGATAAGTGGCAAGTAGCATTTGCGCCACACAAGTACCAGGCAATGACCATCTCAAACAAGAGAGAACCTAACCATCCCTCCTTGACATTCAATGGCATTACGATCACTAAACCCCCCACTATCAACATCCTGGGTATCACCATTGACCAGAAACTGAACTGGAGCAGCCATATAAATACAGTGGCTACAAGAGCAGGACAGAGGCTTGGAATCCTGCGGCAAGTAACTCACCTCCTGACTCCCCAATGCCTGTCCAACATCTACAAGGCACAAGTCAGGAGTGTGATGGAATACTCTCCACTTGCCTGGATGAGTGCAGATCTGACAACACTCAAGACGCTTGACACCATCCAGGACAAAGCAGCCCGCTTGATTGGCACCCCATCAACAAACATTCATTCCCTCCACCGCCAACGCACAGTGGCAGGAGTATGTACCATCTACAAGATGCATTGCAGCAACGCACCAAGGCTCCTTAGACAGCACCTTCCAAACCTATGACCTCTACCACCTAGAAGGACAAGGGCAGCAGTTGCATGGGAAGAGCACCACCTGCAAGTTCCCCTCCAAGCCACACACCATCCTGACTTGGAAATATATCACCGTTCCTTCACTGTCACTGGGTCAAAATCCTGGACCTCCCTTCCTCACAGCACTGTGGGTGTACCTATCCCACATGGACTGCAGAGGTTCTGGAAGGCGGCTCACCACCACCTTCTCAAGGGCAATTAGGGATGGGCAATAAATGCTGTCTAGACAGCGGAGCCCACATACCATGAATGAACTAAAACAATTCTCCACCCTACCTCTGCTCATCTGCTGCTAAAATCCTCATCCATGCCCTTGTTACCTCTAGACTTGACTAGCCAACCTCCCACATTTTACTCTCTGTAAACTTGTGTCATCCAACAATCTGCTGCCCATGTCCTTACTTGCACCAAGTCCCATTCAGCCATCACCCCTGCGCTCACTCCTGGTTAAGCAACACCTTGATTTTAAAATTCTCATTCAGGTTTTCATAATCCTCCATGGCCTCATCACTCCCTGTCTCTATACGCTCCTCCAGCCCCACAACCCTCCAATTTATCTGTGCTCATCTAATTCTGGCCTCTTCAGCATCCTTGATTTTAATTGCTCCACCATTGGGAGCCATGCTTTCAGCTGCTTTGGCCCTAAGTTCTGAAATTCCTTCTCTAAACTTCTCTGCCTCTCTACCTCTCTTTTGTCTGTTAAGATGTTCATAAAAGCCTACCTTTTTAACCAAGATTTTGTTCATCTACCCTAATATTGTGCCTCAGTGTCATATTTTACTTTATAACACTCCTGTGAAGCACCTTAAGATATTTTATTATTGCTGAAAACAGAGACATTTTATCGAAGCTTTTCATCTTGCATTCATCAGGACAATTCGCAAGAATACCAATGTAAGGGAAAACAACAAGTTTATACTGTATGAGAAGAGAGCGCTGATTGGTTGACAAGTGGACTCTGATTGGAAGAGGCGTTGCCATAGAGAATGCACCTATTTATAGTGACTGACGGTTAACTGCCAAGGCTTGTTTGAAATTTAAACCAGGCAGCTTGACTCTGATTGGTGAAGGCATTGCGTTGTGGAATGAACCAGTGAATGGCTGTCACTTATTTTGTTTAGCTGAAACAGGCGCAATGTGTGTACATGTTCTTTCTGTCTGCAAAGAACAGGGCCTGTGTATTACTATACGTAGCTTCCAGTATGCGCAAATGCGCCAAGTTGCGAGCCCGACTGACTATCTTAAATTAGTTGTCAGTGTAATTCTTAGCGCACTGCGGATTATTTAGCAAATGTTGACCAATCGTGGAATCACATCTGATGTTGGACACTGTGTTTTGAGATTTGCAAGCATGGGCTGGTTGGATACGGCCTGTACCTTGCCCGTTGAGAACAGTCTTTGGAACGTACGGCCTATATACTGAGCATCACACTGGCATTGACATTCATACATCACATTACTCATTCGTGTGATAGGCAGAAAGTCTGTTTGGCTTGAAGGCAGCATCCTGCAGCATTCGCTGGTTAGTGGTGAACACCACACGTGTTGCAACTGCGTAGCAGCAGCATGAAACAGCTAGCTTCACCCGTTGCTCAAATTTTTGGGATACATTAACCTTCCAGGGTTAGCTGAGGTCGACTGGACACCTTTCAGGGCTGAAAATTATGGCCTTCGGCCCATTCATAAGTATGCGCGATATAGGAACATAGGAGCAGGAGTAGGCCATTCAGCCCATCGAACCTGCCAGCCATTCAATGTGATCATGGCAGATCATCCACTTCAATGCCTTTTTCCCACATTATCCCCATATTCCCTTATGTCATTTGTATTTAGAAATCTGTCAATCTCTGCTTTAAACATACTCAATGACTGAGCTTCCACAGCCCTCTGGGATAGAGAATTCCAAAGATTCACAACCCTCTGAGTAAAGAAATTTCTCCTCATCTCTGTACTAAGTGGCCTCCCCCTTATTTTGAAATTGTGTCCCCTGGTTCGAGACTCCCCAATCAGGGGACACATCTTAGCTGCATCTACCCTGTCTATCCCTTGAAATAGTTTGCAGGTTTCAATGAGATCACGTCTCATTCTTCGAAACTCTAGAGAAAACAGGCCCCGTTTCCCCAGTCGATCTTCAAAGGACAGTCCCTCAATCATGGGAACAAGTCTGGTGAATCTTCGTTGTACTCCCTCAGTGTCAATAATATCCTTCCTATGGTAAGGGGACCAAAACTGCACACGGTACTCCAAGTTTGGTTTAACTAAGGCTCGATATATTTGAAGCAAGACTTCACTATTCCTGTACTCAAAACCTCTTGCGATGAAGGCTAACATACCATTAGCCTTCCTAATTGCTTGCTGCACATGCATGTTAGCTTTCAGTGACATTGACAAGGGCACCCAAGTCCCTGTGTACACCTACACTTTCTTACCATTTCTTACCATGTGCAGCTGAGCCACCCATGGTGCCACAGACTTTGCTCTGGCTGCACTCCCCCGAGGAACAATCACTCTCACCAGTATCCAAAATGGAAAACCAATTAGCAAGCAAAATGGACTCAGGGGACCCCTGCACTGCCTGCCTGGTTCTCTTAGACTGCCTGGCGGTCACCCATTCTCTCTCTGCCTGCATGCTCCTAACCTACGGTGTGACCACTTCCCTAAATGTGCTATCCAGGTAGTTGTCTGCCTCGTGGATGCACAACAGTGACTCCAGCTGCCGCTCGAGTTCCAAAACCCGGAGATCAAGCTTCTGCAGTCGGTTACACTTCCTGCAGATGTGTTTGTCTAGGACACATAGTGTGTCCATGAGTTCCCACATAGCGCAGGACTTACATTCGACTTGGCCAGGCTGACCTGCCATACCGTAAATTTAAAAACTATTTATTACAATTCAAAGTAGAATAACATACCAGTTACTCACCAATCAACTTCTTCCCTTGTATCGATGATAGAGGCAGCTGAAAAAAAGGTAGAAGAAAGAAAGGAGCCACACCCTCATGCACAAAACTCCCACTTTACACTCTGTGCACTCAAATTTATTTTCTTCTTAATTTATGCTTTCATCCTTACCAAACTCCCTCAATTATCGAAGTTCCTTCACACTCTGTGTCCTCCAGCAGCACTCAGCGCAGACAAGCAGCACTGAGAGTGTCCTAGATTTATACTCTGAAAACAATGCTGCGTCAGCTCTGTGAGAGCTCTGCTACAGCTCAGAAACCAGTTTAAGTTAGCTACCTAATTAACCAGCTGCAGCTATTCTCAGTGTTGGTATACCCCTGTTTAAAATTGCAAGAAATCTAACTTACCTCTTAACTGAAACAGGAATTTCAATTAATTGCTAGATGAAAACAAAACAAAACTTAGTCTTGAGAGATTAACCCTTTAAAATTCACTCACTTACCAAACTCCCTTCTTCACTCTCAGTACAGACTAAGCCTCAAGACTACAGATATACAGCGAGAAATGATCGGATCAGATGAGCCTTTGATTTGCCCTATTTCAACATCAAGCTTGCAAGCTTGCATGGTGAGCAAATGGCTCAGGCCCTATTTGTGAGGTTGCCAATAAGGCCAATCTTCTCGCATGTGGAACTGTAAGAATCTCAATCCGTGTATTGACCAGTGAAGGTGGGCTTGCGGTAGATCATGGTAGAGAACCCCTTAGCAGGTTTCTCAACTAGTACATCAAGGAAAGGGAGCTCATTTGACTGCTCCATTTCAAAGGTGAATTTGAGCACAGGATGGAGCACATTAAGACATGTAAGGAAATTATTACATGCAGCTGCGGATTCAAATATAGCAAACATATCATCTACATATTGGAAATATGCAAGAGGTAGGAGGTTAGGTGTCATTCCCTTGAAGACCACGTTTCTCATAGAACCCAGCAAAGATATTTGCGAGAGCTGGGCCTAGAGGTGTTCCCATGGCAACACCATCTATTTGGGCATACATGGTGTCATTAAAACTGAACTCAACTGCGTGAGTTGCCGAGTTCATAAATTAAATGAATACTGATTCACACAATCGTGGCAGGTCCAGATTGCCATGATGTAGTGCTGCAGCACAAATACCTATGGCTTCCTTAAGTGATACATTGGTGAAAAGCCTAGCAATATCAAATGAGCACATGGACATGGCATTGCAATTGATATGCAAGTCCTGTATGGTCTTTGTAAATGTGAAGGAATCCTTCATTGTGTATGTGGAGAACTTGCTCAAAACTGGTTGTAACAATTCGCCCAACCATTTGGACAATTCATGTTGAGCAGAACCAGTCATAGATAGGATAGGGCTTAGAGGAACTTCAGTTTTGTGTGTCTCGGGCAGCTCATACATACGCAGACGCAGTGAGATGTGAGGACGAACCATGTCATATATATCATCTGGCTCATATTGCTCATACACAAGTCCAGCAAGAGATATTTTAGCTTGCTTTTGAGCAAGGCTGTCTGGTCATGTTTAGCTTGCTGGGCTTGTGTAAGTTTATTTACCTTATCACTCTAAACCAGTTAAAATTACTAAAATATGCGACGCATCCATGCTCACATGCTTAGGAGAGGCACACACATACACACATAGATAAAGAGGGGATGAAAAAGTTGGGAGGTTGAAGTAAATTTTCTAACAAATAGAAGTCAAATACTGGGTTGTAATGTCCTTAATTGAAGTTAAAGTCTTGGAGTACTCGCTGGAGCCACGTGCACAATTTCAGGCTTGCTTCTCTGGTTCCAGAAGGCCGAAGAGAGGTTTTATCTGTCTTCTTGGTGGTCGCCAGAAAAGTTCTGTAGTCTTGAGGCTTAGTAGCTGCCACCATGGTTTCCCTGGGACTTTGCTGCAGAGAGAGACAGAGACGGAGAGATTCTTTTCCTTGGAGTTCAGTTCCAGTCTCTTTTTTTACTCTGAGGCACAATTCAGAAACCTCCATGTTACACCAGCTGGTATGTCATTGTTTGAAAGAGCAGTTTTTTGAACTTCAGTGTCCTTCAGACATACTTGGTTGGGGTAGTGGGGGGGGCGGGGGGGTTGGCACTGTTGTCCTCTGTGGTTTAATAACCAGCCAACATTCACTGACTCGCTTGCACAAGAATGCCCATTTATGCAAAATATTGAAGGGAGACTAGTGTCTCTGGAGCTGTATCCAAGCAGGAGTCAGTGCCTACTGGCGGGGTGAGGAGTGGAAGAATATGGGCAGCAGGGATTGGGGGTGGGGGCAGGATAGGTGTTGTAAAAAAAAATTAACTGTGATGGTTTTTACTTAGTGGAACAATTTGATGAATAGACTTGTTAACTTAGTTTTGGGCTTCAAGGACAATGTAAAATTCGTGTCATGATTTATCGTTTCAAATCTGACCATTGTTTGAATGCATAGGTGGTTTCAGAAAACTGTTGTGTCGGAAAACTTTTTAAATAGATGTAACCTCACCGGAGGTGATAGTGAAATGTTATAACATTTTGAAGAGTGGGAAAAGCCCACCGTCAGCCTTTGGCAAAATAAAACACTCTGAGCTCACTGTTAGCAGTCAGATAATGTGTTTATTTTCTGAAAGTGTGGCTGTATGCTTGCATGTTTTGTGAGAGATGTCTTCTTTAATTAAACCTTTGTTGAATTTTAGTTTTAAAGCTTTAGTCTACAAATAGGTCTTGGGAAATGTGTTTTTCCACTAGATGGGTCTGTTGCTAAAGTTGACAGCAGCATTAAAAGACTCAATAATACTTCAAAAATAATTTCAAATTTAAATATAAATTTTAAAAATAATATTGCTCCGTCCTTCATTTCATACATTTTATCTGGTTACCGATTCTGTATTCCTCCTTTTTTATAATTTTAAATTGATTTTTATTTATTCTGATGTAACTGTTTTCTAATTCTAAATATAAATTTGGAAGTTTTCACTTGCCTGTTTATTTCTGCCTTGCTGCAACTGTCCAATTTGTTCAAAGTAGCTCAAAAAATGTTTTTTAATTTCCTGAAAACCATCTTTAAAAGCGAGTTTCAACCAAACAAAATCTCTAAATCTTTGTTTCATGATGGATGATTATTCAGTAAATGCTGTTCTACTTGGGTACTAAGCACCGGCCCTGAGGTTTCTTCTATGATCTGACCAAAAATAGGGAGAGATCACAGTGAACAAGGAGGAAACATTTGAGCAGTGCGGCCTGTTGCCACCTTAACCCCTGACCAGAATTTCTCTCCTCGCCCCACAAGGTCTGCCATTGGTCACTCCTTCCCCATCTGTTGCATGTAAATAACAGCAGTGGTACAAGTCCCAGAGAAGCAGCGAGATTTCTTTCCCACAATCCCACTTCCCACTGCTTCCAGGATTGCCATGTGGAAGGTGGGTCTAGGCCCAATGATTACATAGAATATACAGCACAGAAATAGGCCATTCGGCCCAACTAGTTCTTGATGACTTTTTTGTTCCACATGAGCAATTTCCCATTCTTCCTCATCTAACTCTATCAACATAACCCTCTATTCCCTTCTCGCTCATATGCGTATCCAGCTTTCCCTTAAATGCATCTATACTATTTACCTCAACTACTCCCTGTGGTAGCAAGATCCACTTTCTCACCAATCTCTGGGTAAAGAGGTTTCTTCGGAATTCCCTCTTTGATTTCTTGGTTACTATCTTATATTGATGAGCTCTAATTTTGCTCTTTCCCACAAGTGAAAACATTCTCCCTGTGTGTACTATATCAAATCCTTTCATAATTTTAAAGATTTCTATTAGGTAATCCCTCAGTTTTCCTTTTTCAAAAAGAAAGAGACCCATCCTTTTCGTCTTTTCTGATATGTATAACTTTGCGGTTCAGTAATAAAGAAAAAAGAACAAAGAATAGTACAACACAGCAACAGGCCATTCGGCCCTCCAAGCCTGCGCCGATCTTGATGCCTGTCTAAACTAAAACCTTCTGCACTTCTGGGGACCGTATCCCTCTATTCCCATCCTATTCATGTATTTGTCAAGATGCCTCTTAAACGTCGCTACTGTACCTGCTTCCACCACCTCCCCCAGCAGCAAGTTCCAGGCACTCACCACCCTCTGTGTAAAAAAACTTGCCTCGCACATCCCCTCTAAACTTTGCCCCTCGCACCTTAAACCTATGTCCCCTAGTAACTGACTCTTCCACCCTGGGAAAAAGCTTCTGATTATCCAGTCTGTCCATGCCACTCATAACTTTGTAAACCTCTATCATGTCGCCCTCCACCTCCGTCGTTCCAGTGAAAACAATCCGAGTTTATGCAACCTCTCCTCATAGCTAATACCCTCCAGACCAGGCAACATCCTGGTAAACCTCTTCTGTACCCTTCCAAAGCGTCCACGTCCTTCTGGTAGTGTGGCGACCAGAATTTCACGCAATCCTCTAAGTGTGGCCTAACTAAAGTTCTGTACAGCTGCGGCATGACCTGTCAATTTTTATACTCTATGCCCTGACCGATGAAGGCAAGCATGCCGTATGCCTTCTTGACTACCTTATCCACTTGCATTGCCACTTTCAGTGACCTGTGGACCTGTACGCCCAGATCTCTCTGCCTGTCAATACTCCTAAGGATTCTACCATTTACTGTATACTTCCCACCTGTATTAGATCTTCCAAAATGCATTACCTCACATTTGTCCGGATCAAACTCCATCTGTCATTTCTCCGCCCAAGTCTCCAACCGATCTATATCCTGCTGTATCCTCTGACAATCCTCATCACTATCCGCAACTCCACCAACCTTTGGGTCGTCCGCAAACTTACTAATCAGACCAGCTACATTTTCCTCCAAATCATTTATATATACTACAAACAGCAAAGGTCCCAGCACTGATCCCTGCGGAACACCACTAGTCACAGCCCTCCATTCAGAAAAGCACCCTTCCACTGCTACCCTCTGTTTTCTATGACAGAGCCAGATCTGTATTCATCTTGCCAGCTCACCTCAGATCCTGTGTGACTTCACCTTTTGTACCAGTCTGCCATGAGGGACCTTGTCAAAGGCTTTACTGAAATCCATATAGACAACATCCACTGCCCTTCCTTCGTCACTTCCTCAAAAAACTTAATCAAGTTAGTGAGACACGACCTCCTCTTCACAAAACCATGCTGCCTCTCGCTAATAAGTTCATTTGTTTCCAAATGGGAGTAAATCCTGTCCCGAAGAATCCCCTCTAATAATTTCCCTACCACTGACATAAGGCTCACCGGCCTATTATTTCCTAGATTAACCTTGCTACCCTGCTTAAACAAAGGAACAACATTGGCTATTCTCCAGTCCTCTGGGACCTCACCTGTAGCCAATGAGGATGCAAAGATTTCTGTCAAGGCCCCAGCAATTTCTTCCCTTGCCTCCCTCAGTATTCTAGGGTAGATCCCATCAGGCCCTGGGGACTTATCTACCTTAATGCTTTGCAAGACGTCCAACACCTCCTCCTTTTTGATAACGACATGACTGAGACTATCTACACTCCCTTCCCTAGGCTCATCATCCACCAAGTCCTTCTCTTTGGTGAATACTGATGCAAAGTACTCATTTAGTACCTTGCCCATTTCCTCTGGCTCCACACATAGGTTCCCTCCTCTGTCCTTGAGTGGGTTAAACCTTTCCCTGGTTACCCTCTTGCTCTTTATATACGTATAAAAAGCCTTGGGATTCTCCTTAATCCTGTTTGCCAATGACTTTTCATGACTCCTTTTAGCCCTCCTGACTCCTTGCTTAAGTTCCTTCCTACTGTCTTTATATTCCTCAAGGGCTTTGTCTGTTCCCAGCCTTGAAAATCTTCTTTGCAACCTCACTAGTGCTTCTTTATCATCTGAATAAGATGGCAACCAGACTGCACACAATACTCCAAGGGTGGTCTAACCAAGGTTCAACATAAGTTTAGTTTAACTTCTCTGCTTTTCAATTCTATCCCTCTTGAGAAAACCTTAGTGTGTGGTTTGCTTTTTATATAGAAGCATAGAAAAATAGGAGCAGGAGTAGGCCATTCGGCCCTTCGAGCCTTCAACGCCATTCAATATGATCATGGCTGATCATCAGTACCCTGTTCCCGCTTTCTCCCCATATTCCTTGATCCCTTTAGCCATAAGAACTATATCTAACTCTTTCTTGAATATATTTAATGATTTGGCCTCAACTGCTTTCCATGGTAGAGAATTCCATAGGCACACCACTCTCTGGGTGAAGAAATCCCTCCTCATCTCAGTTCTAAATGGCTTATCCCTTATACTTAGAATGTGACCCCTGGTCCTGGACTCCCCCGCCATTGGGGAACATCCTTCCTGCCATCTAGTCTGCCCAATACTGCTAGAATTTTGAAGGTTTCTATGAGATCCCCTCTCATTCTTTTAAACTCCAGCAACTACAAGCCTAATCGACCCAATTTCTCTTCATACGTCAGTCCTGCCATCCCCGGAATCAGTCTGGTGAACCTTCGCTGCACTCCATAGCAAGAACATCCTTCCTCAGATAAGGAGACCAAAACTGCACGCAATACCCCAGATGTGGTCTCACCAAGGCCTTGTATAATTGCAGCAAGACATCCTTGCTCCTGTACTCGAATCCTCTCGCTATGAAGGCCAATATACCATTTGCCTCCTGAACCCCCAGCTGCAACTGCATGCTTACTTTCAGCGACTGGTGCACAAGGACACCCAGGTTTTGCTGCACCTCCCCCTTTCCCAATCTTTCGCCGTTCAGATAATAATCTGCCTTTCTGTTTTTACCACCAAAGTGGATCACCTCACATTTATCCAGATGATACTGCATCTGCCATGTATTTGCCTACTCACTCAACCTGTCCAAATCACACTGGAACTTCTCTGCATCCTCCTCACAGCTCACACTCCCACCCAGCTTTGTGTCATCTGCAAACTTTTAATTCCCTCATCTATATCAGTAATACACATTGAGAATATCTGGGGTCCCAGCAGTGATCCCTGCGGTACCCCACTAGTGACTGCCTGCCACTCGGAAAAAGACACTACTCTTTGTTTCCTGTCTGCCAACCAGTTCTATATCCATGTCAGTACTTTACCCCTGCTCTTATGCCTAAGAGCGAAGACCAAAGTGTGGAAAGTCCTCATCAGGGAACTCCTCTTTGCTGACGATGCTGCATTAACATCTCACGCTGAAGAGTGTCTGCAGAGTCTCATCGACAGTTTTGCGGCTGCCTGCAATGAAGTTGGCCAAGCCATCAGCCTCAAGAAAACGAACATCATGGGACAGGACGTCAGAAATGCTCCATCCATCAATATCGGCGACCACGCTCTGGAAGTGGTTCAAGAGTTCACCTACATAGGCTCAACTATCACCATGTTTATTCCTACTCTTTGTTTCCTGTCTGCCAACCAGTTCTCTATCCATGTCAGTACTTTACCCCTGCTCTTACACCTAAGAGCGAAGACCAAAGTACGGAAAGCCCTCATCAGGGAACTCCTCTTTGCTGACAATGCTGCATTAACATCTCACACTGAAGAGTGTCTGCAGAGTCTCATCGACAGGTTTGCGGCTGCCTGCAACGAATTTGGCCTCATCATCAGCCTCAAGAAAACGAACATCATGGGACAGGATGTCAGAAATGCTCCATCCATCAATATTGGCGACCACGCTCTGGAAATGGTTCAAGAGTTCACCTACCTAGGCTCAACTATCACCAGTAACCTGTCTCTCGATGCAGAAATCAACAAGCGCATGGGAAAGGCTTCCACTGCTATGTCCAGACTGGCCAAGAGAGTGTGGGAAAATGGCGCACTGACACGGAACACAAAAGTCCGAGTGTATCAAGCCTGTGTCCTCAGTACCTTTTTTTTTTTTAGATTAGAGATACAGCACTGAAACAGGCCCTTCGGCCCACCAAGTCTGTGCCGAACATCAACCACCCATTTATACTAATCCTACACTAATTCCATATTCCTACCAAACATCCCCACCTGTCCCTATATTTCCCTGCCACCTACCTATACTAGTGACAATTTATAATGGCCAATTTACCTATCAACCTGCAAGTCTTTTGGCTTGTGGGAGGAAACCGGAGCACCCGGAGAAAACCCACGCAGACACAGGGAGAACTTGCAAACTCCACACAGGCAGTACCCAGAATTGAACCCGGGTCCCTGGAGCTGTGAGGCTGCGGTGCTAACCACTGCGCCACTGTGCCACCCCACCTTGCTCAACGGCAGCGAGGCCTGGACAACGTATGTCAGCCAAGAGCGACATTTCAATTCATTCCATCTTTGCTGCCTCCGGAGAATCCTTGGCATCAGGTGGCAGGACTTCATCTCCAACACAGTAGTCCTCGAGGTGGCCAACATCCCCAGCTTATACACACTACTGAGTCAGCGGTGCTTGAGATGGCTTGGCCATGTGAGCCGTATGGAAGATGGCAGGATCCCCAAGGACACATTGTACAGCAAGCTTGCCACTGGTATCAGACCTACCAGCCGTCCATGGCTCCGCTTTAAAGACATCTGCAAACGCGACATGAAGTCCTGTGACATTGATCACAAGTCTTGGAAGTCAGTTGCCAGCGATCACCAGAGCTGGCGGACTGCCATAAAGGTGGGGCTAAAGTGTGGCGAGTCGAAGAGACTTAGCAGTTGGCAGGAAAAGAGACAGAAGCGCAAGGGGAGAGCCAACTGTGTAACAGCCCCGACAACCAATTTTTTCTGCAGCACCTGTGGAAGAGTCTTTCACTCTAGTATTGGCCTTTATAGCCACTCCAGGTGCTGCTCCACAAACCACTGACCATCTCCAGTCTCCCAAGACAAGGAGGCCAAAGAAGACTTTACCCCCAATCCCATGTGCTTTAATTTTATACGCTAATCTCTTATGTGGGACCTTATCGAAAGCCTTCTGAAAGTCCAAATACACCACATCCACTGGTTTTCTCTTATCTATTCTGCTCACTACATCCTCAAAAAATTCCAGTAGATTTGTCAAGCATTTTGTAAATCCATGTTGACTTTGTCCGATCATGTCACTGTTTTCCAAGTGCTCTGCTATTACATCTTTTATAATGGACTCTAGCACTTTTCCCACTACTGATGTCAGGCTAACTGGTCTATAATTCCCTGCTTTCTCTCTACCTCCTTTATTAAATAGTGGGGTTACATTAGCTACCCTCCAATCCATTGGAACTGTTCCAGAGTCTCTCGACTTTTGAAAAATGACCAGCAATGCGTCTACTTTTTCTGGGGCTACATCAAGTTCCTCGTGGTGCAGATTATCAGGCCCTGGGGATTTATCAGCCTTCAATCCTGTCCATTTCCCAAACACCATTTCCCTACTAATACAGATTTCATACAGTTCCTCCTTCTCAGTAGACCCTATGTTCCCCAACATTTCTGGGAGGTAATTTGTGTCTTCCTTTGTGAAGACAGACCAAAATATGCATTTAATTGGTCTGCCATTTCTTTGTTCCCCCATTATAAATTCCCTCGTTTCTGACTGTAAGGGACACACATTTGTCTTCACTAATCTTTTTCTCTTCACATATCTATAGAAGCTTTTACAGTCAGTTTTTATGTTCCCTGCAAGCTTACTCTCATACTCTATTTCCCCTTCTTAATCAATTCTTTTGTCCTCCTTTGCTGAATTCTAAACAGCTTCCAATCCTCAGGTTTGCTGCTTGTTATGGCCATTTTATATTTCTCCTCCTTGGATCCAATACTATCCCTAATTTCTTTTGTAAGCTCGGTTGAGCCCCCTTCCTGTTTTATTTTTGCACCAGACAGGAATGAATGAACAATTGTTGTAATTTATCCAAGCACTCTTTAATTGTTAGCCATTGCCTGTCCACTGTCAACCCTTTAAGTAACGTTCCCCAATCTATCATAGACAACTCGCGCCCCATACCTTCATAGCTTCCTTTATTTTGATTCAGGACCCTAGTCTCAGCATCAACTCTCCCCTCTCCAATCTAATGAAGAATTCTATCATATGGTCTTCTTAACCTGCATCAAAACTTTTAGTGATTTGTGTATTTGTACTTGAGATTCCTTTATTCCTCTGCCCCATTTAGATTCTTATTTTCCAAGCAATATGTGACCTCCTTATATTTATTACCAAAATGTAATAATTCACAGTTATCTATATTGAAATTCATTTGAAAATGTATGCCTATTCTGCATACATAGTATATTAATGTCTTCTCGTAATTTGTTGCAATCCTCCTCAGTATTGACTATCCCTCTCAATTTTGTGCTGTCTGTAAATTTAGAAATTATGCTTTTGATTGTAAAGTCTAAGTCATTGATGGAAATTGTGAACAGCAGTAGCTCCAGCACTAAAATAAAAACAAGAAATGCTGGACATACTCAGCAGAACTGGCAGCATCTGTGGAGAGAGAAGCAGAGTTAACGTTTCAGGTCAGTGACCCTTCATCAGAACTAGCAAAGTATAGAAATGCAATAGGTTTTAAGCAAGTAAAGTGGGGGTGGGACAAGAGACAACAAAAGGCAAGGTGTTGATAGGACAGAGGGTCACAGAGAAAAACTGACCAGAAGGTCGTGGAGCAAAGGCAAATGGTATTTATTTAGAGATACAGCACTGAAACAGGCCCTTCGGCCCACCGAGTCTGTGCCGACATTCAACCACCCATTTATACTAACCTACACTAATCCCATATTCCTACCATATCCCCACCTGTCCCTATATTCCCCTACCACCTACCTATACTAGGGGCAATTTATAATGGCCAATTTACCTATCAACCTGCATGTCTTTGGTGGTGGGAGGAAACCGGAGCACCTGGCGAAAACCCACGCAGACACAGGGAGAACTTGCAAACTCCGCACAGGCAGTACCCAGAATTGAACCCGGGTTGCTGGAGCTGTGAGGCTGTGGTGCTAACCACTGCGCTACTGTGCCACCCATATGTTAATGGTGTGTTGAAAGAAAAAGCGTTAATGCAGAGAGGGTGTTAATTGACAGAACATTGAACAGCCCTGGCCCAAAGCACAAACATGAAAAAAACAGTGGGTAGGCACATGGTAAAAAAATTAATGATGAAACAAGCTAAAATAAAATAAACAAATAAAAAATAATAAATAATAAAAAAAAGAAAAAAATAACTAAAAATAAAAAGTGAGGCCCGACATGCTCTGAAATGATTGAACTCAATGCTCAGTCCAGCCGGCTGTGGCGTGCCTAATCGGTAAATGAGATGCTGTTCCTCGAGCTTGCATTGATGTTCACTGGAACACTGCATCAAGCCCAGGACACATATATGAGCGTGAGAGCAGGGGAGTCTGTTGAAATGGCAAGCAACGGGAAGCTCGGGGTCATGCTTTCGGACTGAGTGGAGGTGTTTCGCAAAGCGGTCACCCAATCTGTGTTTGGTCTCCCCAATGTAGAGGAGGTCACATTGTGAGCAGTGAATACAGTATATTAAATTGAAAGAAGTGCAAGTAATTCGCTGCTTCACCTGAAAGGAGTGTTTGAGGCCTTGGATAGTGATGAGAGAGGACGTAAAAGGGCAGGTATTACACCTCCTGTGATTTTATGGGAAGGTGCCGTGGGAAGGGGATGAGGAGTTGGGGATAATGGAGGAGTGGACCAGAGTGTCGCAGAGGGAACGATCCTATCAGAATGCTGACGGGGCGGCAGGGGAAGATGCGTTTGGTAGTGGCATCAAGCTGGACATGGCGGAGGATGATCCTTTGGATGTGGAGGCTGGTGGAGTGGAAAGTGAGGACAAGGGAAACCCTGTCGCGGCTCTGGGAGGGAGGGGAAGGGTGAGGGTAGAGGTGCATGAAATGGGCTGGACACAGTCTAAGGCTCTGTCAATCACAGTGAGTGGAAATCCTCGGTTGAGGAAAAAGGAAGATATATCAGAAGCGCGGTCATGGAAGGTTGCATCATCTGAGCAGATGCGTCAGAGACAGAGAAACTAGGAGAATGGAATGGAGTCCTTACAGGAGGCAGGGTGTGAAGAAGTGTAGTCGAGGTAGCTGTGGGCTTATAATCAATATTAGTAGACAGCCTATCCCCAGAGATGGAGATAGAGAAGTCAAGGAAGGGAAGGGAAGTGTTGGAGATGGACCATGTAAAGGTAAGAGAAGGGTGGAAATTGGAAGCAAAGTTGATAAGGTTTTCCAGTTCGGGGCGGGAGCAGGAAACAGCACCGATACAGTCATCAATGTACCGGAAAAAGAGTTGGGGGAGGGGGCCTGAGTTAGACTGGAACGAGGAATGTTCGATATATCCCACAAAAAAGCAGGCATAACTAGGACCCATGTGGGTACCCATAGCAACACCTTTTACTTCAATGAAGTGAGTGGAGTTGAAGGAGAAGTTGTTCAATGTGAGAACAAGTTCAGCCAGGTGAAGGAGGGTGGTGGTGGGGACTTTTTGGGCCTCTGTTAATGAAGAAGCGGAGAGCCCTCAAACTGTCCTGGTGGGAGATGGAGGTGTAGAGAGATTGGACATCCATAGTGAAGAGGAGGCGGTTAAGGCCAGGAAACTGGAAATTGTCAAAATGACATCGGGCGTCAAAAGAGTCACGGATGTAGGTGGGAAGAGACTGGACCAGGGGAAAAAAGATAGAGTCAAGATAGGAAGAAAAGAGCTGAGGTGAGAGTGACTGCCCTTGACATCAAGGCAGCATTTGACTGAGGATGGCATCAAGGAGCCCTAGCAAAACTGAGGTCAATGCCAATCAGGGGGAAAACCCTCCGCTGGCTGGAGTCATATCTGGCGCAAAAGAAGATGGTTGTGGTTGTTGGAGGTCAATTATCTGAACTCCAGGACATCACTGCAGGAGTTCCTCAGGGTAGTGTCCTTGGCCCAACCATCTTCAGCTGCTTCAACAATGACCTTTCTTCAATCATAAGGTCAGAAGTGGGGATGTTCGCTGGTGATTGCACAATGTTCAGCACCATTTGTGACTCCTCAGATACTGAAGCAGTGTAAAAATGCAGCAAGACCTGGACAATATCCAGGCTTGGGCTGATAAGTGGCAAGTAACATTTGCGCCACACAAGTGCTAGGCAATGATCATCTCCAACAAGAGAGGATCTAACCATCTCCCCTTGACATTCAATGGCATTACCATCACTTAATCCCCCACTATCAACATCCTCGGGGCTAACATTGACAAGAAACATAACTGGAGTAGCCATATAAATACTGTGGCTACAAGAGTATGTCAGAGGCCAGGAATCCTGAGGTGAGTCATCCAGGCCAAAGCAGCCCGCTTGATTGGCACCTCATCTACAAACATTCACTCCCTCCACCACCGACGCACGGTGGTAGCAGTATGTACCATCTACAAGATGCATTGCAGCAATGCACCAAGGCTCCTTAGATAGCACCTTCCAAACCTGCGACCTCTACCAACTAGAAGGACAAGGGCAGCAAATGCATGGGAACACCACCACCTGCAAGTTCCCCCTCCAAGTCACACACCATCCTGACTTGGAACTACATCGTCGTTCCTTCACTGTCGCTGGATCAAAATCCTGGAACTCCCTTCCAAACAGCACTGTGGGTATACCTACCCCACATGGACTGCAGTGGTTCAAGAAGGCAGCTCACCACCACCTTCTCAAGGGCAGTTAGGGATGGGTAATAAATGCTGGCCTGGCCAGCGTTGCCCACATCCCATGAATGAATAAAAAAAAAATCACAGACCTGTGATTTTATTCTTTTGGGCGGCACAGTGGCGCAGTGGTTAGCACCGCAGCCTCACAGCTTCAGGGACCCGGGTTCGATTCTGGGTACTGCCTGTGCGGAGTTTGCAAGTTCTCCCTGTGTCTGCGTGGGTTACCTCCGGGTGCTCCGGTTTCCTCCCACATGCCAAAGACTTGCAGGTTGATAGGTTAATTGACCATTATAAATTGCCCCTGGTATAGGTAGGTGGTAGGGAAATATAGGGACAGGTGGGTATGTGATAGGAATATGGGATTAGTGTAGGATTAGTATAAATGGGTGGTTGATGGTCAGCACAGACTCGGTGTGCCGAAGGGCCTGTTTCAGTGCTGTGTCTCAAAACTAAACTAAACTAAGTTCAGTGGGGCAGGAACAGGCTGAATCAATGGGTCTGCCAGGACAGTCCTGTTTGTGGATTTTAGGAAGGAGGTAGAAGCGGGCTGTC
This sequence comes from Heterodontus francisci, assembly GCF_036365525.1. Lineage (NCBI taxonomy): Eukaryota > Metazoa > Chordata > Chondrichthyes > Heterodontiformes > Heterodontidae > Heterodontus > Heterodontus francisci. The sequence goes on along the minus strand of NC_090380.1, from coordinate 86,620,826 downwards.
CAGGGTTGCGGGAGTATGAGGTTGGAAGCTGTAGAGTGAAGATCTCCAGAGGAGATGAGGTCAGTGACAGTCCTGTGGACAGTAGCTTGATGTTCGGTGGTGGGGTCATGGTCCAGGGGGAAGTAGGAAGAAGTGTCTGAGAGTTGGCGCTCAGCCTCTGCAAGGTAGAGGTAGATGTGCCAGACAACAACAGCACCACCCTTGTCTGCAGGTTTGATGACAATGTCGGGGTTAGACTTGAGAGAACGGAATGCAGCAAGTACAGAGGGTTTCAGGTTAGAGTGAGTGAGGGGGCCAGAGAAATTAAGATAGCCGATGTCTTGCTGGCAGTTTTCAATGAAAAGATCAAGAATGGGTAAGAGGCCAGAGGGAGCGGTCCAGCTGGATGGAGAATGCTAGAGGCAGGTGAATGGGTCTGCTGGCCAAGGGGAGGGCTCCTGGTCAAAGAAGTGAGCCCGGAGGCGAAGGCGACGGAAGGAGAGCTCATCGTCATGCTGAGCACGAAATTCACTGAGGTGGGGGCGAAAGGGGATAGAACTAAGTCCTTTGCTGAGTACAGAACATTCAGCGTCAGAGAGGGGAAGGTCAGAGGCTACAGTGAATACATGGCAAGGAGTCAGATCAGAAGGGGTGGGGTCAGAGGGAAGTGAAGAGGAAGAAGGATCTGGAGGGGCATTAGTCCCCATCAGCTGCTGGAGCTTGTGTTCCTTAACATCTGAAAGGAAGAAAAAAAGTTTTTTAAAATGCGTCGGATAAGACGAAGGATGAAATTAAACTGCGGAGTAGAACAGCTTTGAGATAAGGTGAGGCGGTGCTTCTGGAGAATGTCCAGCGTGATGCCACAAGCCCCAAACGCACCTTTCCCGTCTATCCCCTGTCAGCATTCTGAAGGGATCATTCCCTCCATGACACCCTGGTCCACTCCTCCATTACCCCCAACACCTCGTCCCCTTCCCACGGCACTTTCCCATGCAATCGCAGGAGGTCTAAAACCTGCTCTTTTACCTCCTTTCTCCTCACTATCCAAGGCCCCAAACACTTCTTTCAAGTGATGCAGTGAGTTTTGATTGGAAAAGACCTTCTCTGGCTGTGCTCCTCTCTCTATCCAGAGATACCTTTTAAGGTTGAAACTTGTCAGGTTGGGGTGTCAGTCAGGTGTCTAAGGGCTCTCTCCCCTGGGGTGATTCATACAGTGTTCCAGGAGATGGGAACCATTGTTACATGATGGCATCTGAATGTGGTCCATTTTGGGAAATAGATGTTATTTCAAATGACTTCGTAAGCTCCATTCCTGCGAATAAGAGTTGTTAGCGTGGAATGTGCTGTTTTGCCATTTCAATTTGTTTTCCCCAAAGTTAATTCAGATGTGAATAATGGATCTCATCTTCCACAGATAAAAATGTTTATTGACAGTATGGGGGTGGGCGGGGGGGGGGGGGTCACCTGACTCTACTTAATTTTGTCTGTGGTGCAAATGTGTCCTTTTTTGTAGTTCACTTCAACAGTTGACTTTTATTTCATAATTTCTCCAGATCATTTCATATTTCATCACTCTTCCCTTCATGAGTGAAACATCTGACACTACATGGTTATCTAATAGATATTTTTAGATGCACAGATGTAATCCACTTGGACCAGGAGTTTTATTCTCTTTGCATTTGATTAGTTTAGTTAATATTTCTCCTCTTTTTATTTTAAATGTGCTTATATCATTTCTAATTTCATCTTTTGATGGAATGCTCACTTGATCTATTTCCCTGAAGCAAAATAATTATTTGATATTTCTGCCATTTTACTATTTCTGCCTGTGATATTATCCTGATCATCCTTTAATAGCCCTAATCCTATCCCAACTTTCCCTGTAGAATATTTTAATATTTTGCTTTATGTTCTTGATAATTCAATTTCATAGTTCCTCTTTGTCTTCCCTATTATTTTTTCCTTTTCACTTATCTCCTCGTCTCTTCATGTTCTCTCGTCTTTTTCTCCTTTTCTGTCAATGTATTTAATGCATGTACATGCATTCCTTACCCTCAATTTTATTGTTATGTCTTTATTCATCCATGGTGCATTATTAGTGTTTAGTTTGTTCTTGTTTTTTAAGGGGAATATATTTTTCATGAGCTTTGTTGAACACCTTTTTGAATATTTTCTATTGCTGTTGAACATCTTTGTTTGTCAATATTATTATCGATTTTATTTTCCCAAGTTGTATTCTCAGCCCCTCAAAATCAGTTTTTCTCCGATCTATTACCCTGGTCTTTGACATGCTTATGTCCTTCTCAATAATTATCTTAAACCATTGTATGTTATGGTCACAATTGCCTAGACGCTTCCCTACTTTTACTTCTCTTATCAGCTCTGATCAATTCCCCATTAGCAGATCCCGTAGCAAATTCTCCTTTCTTGGGCTTCTTATATACTGGGTTAGAAAGGAATCCTGTAAACATTGTAGGAACTCCCTTCCCTTACTCATTTACCTCCATCTTCTGGCCAATTAATTTTGAGGTAGTTAAAATTCCCCATGATTATCAATCTATGTTTGTTACTAATTTCCCTAATATACTTGCCTATATTTTCCTCCACCTTCCTTCCACTATTTGGTGATCTGCAGACTATCCCTATGAGTGTGGCTTATCCTTCTCTATCTCTTATCTCTACTAAAATGGATAATATTTCAGTTTTACCAAAGGCCACCTTACTTATTTCTACAGTCATTACATCTCTCTAATTACAGCAACTTCACCTCCCCATTCTCACTCCTTAACTTTACCGTTTAACGTTAACTTTAACATTATACCCTGTAATATTCATTTCCCAGTCCTGATTTTTCTGCAGCCATGTCTCTGTAATTCCAACTATATCTGGTTCCTCATTATTGCCTCCAGTTCCCCTGTTTATTACAGAAACTGTGTGCATTGCTATACAGACAGTTTAATTCATTTTTAATAGCAGTTCCTCTCACTTCATTTTTAACTGTCTTTTGCACTCCTGTTCTATAACTCTCTTTATTCCATGACCATTATGTCCTCCCTTTGTTTAGTCTGTCCATAGCTGTCTTTTCTTGCTTCATTTATATTTAAGCTTGTTTCATTTCTTGTAGTTCACTCCCCCATCTTGCTAGTTTACAGTCTTTGCAACCTCCTTATTTACCCTTTCCACAAGGAGACTGGTCAAATTCCCTCCCATCAGTTCCTTCCTGTTGCAGTTGTGGTGTCAGTGCCCCATGAAAAGGAACTAGTTTTTCTCACACCAACCCTTTATCCATATGTAAACTTACCTGATATGTCTGTTTCGATGCCAATTTACATGTGGTTTGGGGAATAATCCAGAGATTACTACTGTTGGATCCCATCAGTTACGAAGAGAGACGAAGTCTGACCGTAACTTTTAGAAACTTTATTGCAGTATATGGTTGTTACATTGCAAAGTTACAAGCAAAACAAAAGAACATGCAAAAGAACAAAACAAACGAACATGTGCTCACTACAGCAAGTCTTTCTTATAGTTATTCAAACAAAACTAGTAACACCCCCCCTCCCCCTTGTTTCTGAGTGGTTTGCAGACTTCTGTTATCAGTGCATGATTGGTTCATTCGACTCAGCATTTTATTCTTGCATTTTATTTCACGAGTTTCACATCCCCCCTCCTTGAACTGTTAGCTTAATAGTAGCCTATTGTTTAATAATCAGCCTATCTGCAGCTGTCCTGTTAGCTTCTGCTTGTTATTTTTTATAAATTGGCTCCACAGCTTCACAGTTAGTCTGTTAGCTGATCAGTTAGTTGATTATCTTACTTTTAATCTGTTCCCACAGTCCCCCCTTTTATTCTTCAAACTCCTTTAAGAATCATTCCATCAATCCCACCTTGGTGCCTTTAATGGTCTCTACTGGTCTAGAAACAGCCTTCAACACCTGGAGGGGTTGCGCTTAATACGTCGCCCGCTTGTGCCACAAGAGGGAACGGTGGGAGCTCTGTAAAGGCATAAGCTTGGCAGGGGCTTCAGTTACTTGGTTTACAACAGCACTTAGTAAGCAAAAACATAAAATACGAAGTTATGATTATAACAAAGAAGAAGATCAAACCCTGTACCATTGAGGTCCCTATTGAGCCCAACCACCTGGTCGCCCAACCCCATAAGGTGGGAGTCAGGGGTTGTTTGAGTTTTTCTATCAACGTGCACTTCCCTGGACACTCGATTAGTTCCCCAAAATGGAAAGGTTTGGTTACCCAAAAGTAAGCAGATACTTAAAATGCATGCAAAGAGGATAATAAAAATTCAGAACATATTGGCAAATGGTAATTTTCCTGATAGCAGGTCAGTGTTTAGTCACGGGTCGCTCGCTTGTCGTGAGAGGTGTGCATCCAGGCTTTCTTCCCTTCGACTTTAACTGCTGCCTGGGTGGTCAGCAGCACCTGGAAAGGTCCCTCCCACTTGGTGCCCAATGGTTCTTTATGTATTTTCTTCACGTAGACCCAGACCCCCGGGACGATGTCATGCCCTCCTTCTGGTGGGACACCCCAAGCTGCCGATACCTGCGAAGAAGCAGAATTGATAGCATTTGTTAGGTCCTGACAATATTCTAAAGAGCGTCACTCATCAGGTGACAATCAGCTTTTCACAAATCAATTGTTCCCGGCAGAGACATGGGTCTCCCTGTTATTATTTCAAATGGACTCAGGCCCGTAATTCTGTTCGGAGTCGCCCTAATGCTGCACAGAACTGTCACCAACGCCTGGGGCCATGGTATTCCTTCTTGGTGATACTTGGATAGTCGTTGCTTTAGGGTCTGGTTCATTCGCTCCACTTGGCCTGAGGACTGTGGGTGGTGAGGACAGTGTAAATCCCACGTAATGTTCAGTAGCCGACAGACTTCCTGACACACTGCGCCTGTAAAATGAGTCCCTTGGTCAGAATCAATGCTGACCGGTACTCCCCATCTGGGGATGTAGTCCTTACACAAGATCTTAGCGGTGTGGTTGGCGGTGGCTCTTCTGGCTGGGACGGCCGCTACCCATCTGGAAAATCTGTCGACAATAACGAGAATGCTGGTGTATCCCTGGCAAGGTGGGAGAGTGATATAGTCGACTTGCAAGCATTGGAATGGGCCAGCTCTTAGTTGAGGTATTATTGTGGTGGGTCCTGGATTGTTTTTCTGACAGACCACACAGCGGTCAGCTACCAACTGGGCGTGTTTTTTAAACCCCCAACCCCACCAACGTTTCTGGAACCGAGCCATCATCTGTTGCGGGGCCAGGTGCCCCCAGGAGTGAATCTGTTGGGCTAAAAAGGGCATCAGCACCTGTGGCGCGACTGACCGAACGGTGTCCCTTTGTCTCCAGATGCTGTCTTCACGTAGCTTGATCCCTGCCTCTATCCATGTCCATTTTTCGTCTCTGGAGCACTTGCCCTGTATTATTTGTAGATCTTGTGCCAGACTGGGTGCATCCAGTTTACATATTTGCGTCCCTACATCCGAAGAATCACCCTGCGAGGCGGCTCCCTTGGCTGCCTGGTCGGCGAGGGCGTTCCCCTGCGCCTCTATGGTATTGTCCTTCATATGGGCTTTACATTTCAGAATGGACACCTCCTGTGGTAATTGCATGGCCTCCAGAAAGTCTCGAACCTCTTTCCCGTTTCGGATCGGTGTACCAGCGGCAGTGAGAAATCCTCTCTTATGCCACAACTGACCAAAATCGTGAGCAACTCCAAAGGCGTATCGCGAGTCCGTATAGACATGAGACATCCTTCCCTTCGCTATCCGACATGCCTCCGATGTGGAAGTGAGCAGAAAGGCATGGCACTATGCTAGATGGGAAATATAGCCAAGTTAGGAGTAGTCACTTTGCTGAGCTCTGATGAAATGATTTAAAGCTTGAGAAACTGCAATGAAATAGTTAAAAGTAAAGGCTGAGAGTGTGAGATCGTATAAACTTACAGGCACTGGTAATTGCAAGGACATTTATTCATTCATGACTTGATTGTGTGACTCCTTGTGGTTTGGAACAAATGGATTCCTGTGAGAGATGCTGGCCATCCCTGTGTGAGTGATGATAAGGAATGAAAGGCCACACTATCACTGTATACTGTTGCTGCTTGGTGTTACTTCATGATGTGACTTGATAGAGATTACAGGATCCCAGGACTTATCACAATTGTGGGAAGCAAAATCAGTATCTGTGGGAATCAAAATCAGTATCTTGTTTCTAACTCCTCTTCCTTTGCTAATTGTCTTAATGTCTGTTTTCTTTTAATCTTGCTGATACAAAACGATATTTTATTAGTAACAAGTATGTATTGAGAATGGAGTGTATTGTAACCTCAGTAACAGATGTACTGCATGTCACCACGTGGGTGAAGTCGAATTGTACCGCACTGATTGGTTAAACAAGGAGGTGTAGCATGAATCTTAATGTATAAACAGTAGTACCTGTATCACAAACTTCACTTACTCTGGGGGGGGACCCGACAGACTCTGGTGGAGTCAGTGCCGCTGTTCTCAGAGTAAGTCCGCTGGCGACTGCGCAAATAAAGTAATTGATTTTACCTACACATCCGACTCGGTATATTTACTGAACCAGACTGAAGGCAAAAAGAACTCAGATTTACATTTTGGTGTCAGAAGTGGGATCTCAACAGACGACCGCCAATCATCAGCGAAATCAGAATCAGACTAGTGTTGGACGGAGAGAGAGGAAATGGGCCCCCGACGTGAGTAGTTGATGTGTGACCACGCCGGTTTTCCCCTGTCTCGTAGTCCGATAAAAGTTTGATCACTCGCTTATGGTCAAGTAAGATCGTCTGGACGAGATCAATGATCAGTCTGGCGGATTAGAAAAGATAAGGGTCAGTCGAAGTAGGTACGACTGAGGTTAAGGTTAAAGTAGGTCGTATTAAGCTACGGCTGAAGGTTGATTAAAGTCAGTGTCGTTTTAGAACGGCTGACACTCAGGTTCAGTCTGTTTCTTTAGAGGACGGCTGATGGGGACTGAGGTAGAATTAAAGTAGGTCGTATTGACTACGACTGAAGGGTGATTGAAGTCAGTGTCGTTTTAGAACGGCTGACACTCAGGTTCAGTCTGTTTCTTTAGAGGACGGCTGATGGGGACTGAGGTAGAATTAAAGTAGGTCGTATTGACTACGACTGAAGGTTAAAGTAGGTCGCGACTGAAGGTTATGCGAGGTTGTTTTAGAACGACTGAGATTAAGGTTTTATTTTTATTGTGAGTAACTGTTTAGATAATTTGTAAGTAATAATAGTTTGTAATAATAGTTGTAATTATAGTTTGTGATAATAGTTGTGAATATGGGAAACTGTTTAGATAATACAAGTGATCCATCCTGCCCATTACAAGTACTGTGTGATAAATATCCGGATAAAGGGAAAGACTTCAGACAATTATCGGCAGCCTTAAATAAGAAATTAATAGACCAATGGCCCTTAGGGGGGGGACAAAAGATTTGGAAGTGATTAAAAAAAAAACCAAGAAAAAATCTGGAAACAAAATAAAGGCAATAGGGCCAAAGAATTAATTGGATTATGGATACAATATTGTCAAGAGAAAAAAAAATAGAATCCTCCTATCAAGTTGGCACGAAAACGCCCTCAAATTAGGAATACCGATTAGTGAAGGGGGAAACCAAAAGACTCTAAAAATTCCCTCCTTGTGTGTGGTTCGTCCTTTGTTTGTGTTACTGTGTCTATTCGTTTTCTTGTGTCGTTTGTTTTCTTTCGTTTTAATGCTGCTTGATTCATAGAAAAGAACTATATAGGAAAGAACTAGGGTTTGAGAAAGTAGAGGAAGAATGGGCTTGACGGCTTGTAAGGAGGAAGGGTTGCCCCCGGGGACAAGTAAATCATGTCCTCTGGAGAAAGGCGACCCACGTCCGTTTGCCCACTTGAGAAAGACGCAGAAGCGCCACGGCAAATATGTGTTTTAAAGATAGGTATGTTTTAGAGTAAAAACAAGTTACTGTGTCTTTGTTCTGTACAACTTGTGTTCTGTAAAACTGACTGTCGTTAACTCTTTGTTGTCTGGCCTTAATGATGACAGAATGAGTCTGTTACTTTTTCTATTTTTACAAGTGTATATTTTGTGGGAACCTTGAGTCATGTTTTGGTTGTGAATTAGTTGAACCTGTGTGTGTTCCTTGACATCGGGAAAGGGAATTTTGAAAGAGATTTGGTATTTTGAATTCGTAACCCATTACAGAAATCAATTTTCAAAGTTGTTTGGAATTGAATGAGTGTGAAAAGTGATTGTTGAGTGTGTTCATTTCAATTTAGTGTTGTGCATCCAGGAATGGGATATAAAATTGAACTATATTTTAAGTTAAAATTTTATTTTGATTTTAAAAGCTGGTTTTGCAACTGTAAAAGGCAATGAACAATTTTCTAAGAGATAAGCTTCAGCCTTGAAGGTCTGAAGATGTTTGGCAGAAATCCAATTTGAAGTTTACAACTCCTGCTGTAATTGGAGTTCCAGTTTAAAATCTGTTCTAGTTTTTTTTGGAGTTTAAATTAAAGACATGTTTTACTGACTGCTTTAAGTAGCAAATGTTAGGAATTGGATATTGGTCTAAGGGAGAGAAGGATAAACAAAGGAGATATAGGAAAGATTATGTCTGTTTAAAGTTTGTTTAAGAAGCTGGTGTTAAATATTTTGTGTTAAGAATGTTAAATAACTTTTTCTTTAGTTTTTGGTTTTATTACAGTCATTTGAAAAGGCGCCTGAAGAAAGAACAAGAAAATGACGTAATTTACCTATCTTTTAAAATAAGCACATGCTATTCTGTTCTGTGTGTAGTTAATAAGTAGTATAAGTTAATAAGTCTGAATTGAATTAATACTATTAAGGTTAATTGACCTGTTTAAGTTGAAGAACTGGAAATTTCATTTGTTGCCACAATGAACTTTCAAGTTTATTATTTCATGTTTTGGAGGAGTCTTCAGTTCCGGAGAGAGGACTCACTCATATAACATTGGCAGTTTTGATTTTAAATATTATTGCAGTGAATTGGAATTTGGAATCATCTTTGTTATAAAAAAATAATCATCCTTAGATTAGAAACCTCTTATAAAAGATGCCAAAAAAATAAGTTTGGAAACAATTGGAGTTTAATCTAAAATGCTGTCTTTCCTGATGGAGATGGTTTCCTTTGAAGTTGATAATGTTACTAAAGATTTTGTTGTTTGAAAATCCTAAGGATAAAAAAACATTTAAAAAGGAGTTTAGTTCTTTTCCATTAAAAAAAGGGTTACGTAAAGCGACGCAGCGGAGAATGCTTTGCTCCGCCCCCTTGGAGACAAGCAAGAAATTAACCCTGCTGCAACCATCCTTATCAATGAGACAAAGTGCTTGAGAAGGAAAGATAGTTGCAAGCACTTCTGTCTTTAACGTACAAAAAGTACAACCAAGTCTGGGCATAAGAAATTGGAATCAATAAACAAAATTAAATTGATATGAGTGGTTATTTAAAGCATTCAAAGGGAAATTTACTGTTATTTGAATTTGGAATAATCTGAAATGTTGAAAATCCAGTTTAATTTGGCAAGTGATTTAAGGAATCAAAATGTCATCTAAGGTTAAAAAAAAACATAAACAATATACACTAATGTCTGGAATCAAATGGAAATGTTTGATTTCTGTTTTAAGGAATTATGAATATTAATTGTAAAGGTTCTCCAGGGCTCAAAATGAGAGAGAATTATAATTAATGGGAATTGGCAATCAGATCTGGCTGATGCAAGCACTAATAAAGGAATTCTGGGGATAAACAAATAGTGAAATAAACAGCTAATTTCCAAGAAGCCTCGAATTTTCCAGTGAATGTCAGGAAAGTGTAGTTAAGACTAGCAATTGATAGTTTTCTCTTGGAGCTATGAGTTTTTAAGAGAGCTACATTTGAAAGTCTGGCCATAACCTGAGATATCAGGACCCTGCAGGGGGAAGTAAGCAAAGATCTCAGATAGACACCACCAGCCACCCCCCCCTTTTCATCACCGCTGATATTTGATCTTTTGATAAGATCACCTGAGAGTTCAGAATATGTGGCATGACAGTGGAATACCAGTGTAAGTGTGCAGATGTGATTTGTTATTTTGAAAGCAGCGGAAGCATTTGTGGCATTTTCAACTTCAAAGGCGAGCAACCCTAAGGATACCAAAAGGCTCGAAAAAAATAGATTAAAATGGAGTGTGGTTTTTTTTCCGATCAGAGAAGGAAAAGGTTTTGTAAAGTGACGCAGCTGAGACGATTTTGCTCCACCCCTTGGAAAAAAAACCCGCTGCAGCTGCTGTTTTTCCATTTAATCCACCACACAATTTTGCATTGCTGAGAGTAAAATTTATACATATTGGACATTGTTAAATTTTAAATTTCTAAATTGACAGATAGAATTGGACAAATTAACCCATTGGGCTCAGGGGCAGAGCCACAGTGGATTCTTTGTGGGTTGTTTTTAAGCAGGTGACGACAGGCCATGTGAGAATTGATGCCACGGCAAAAGATCCAGCAGCTTTGAGAATTTAAGACCTTAATTGCAGACATCAAATATCACAATTTTCAGCATCTGCAGTATTTTGCTTTTATTTTAGTGGACAATTTAATCTACCAGGTGTGTCAGCTTTTGACAGCAAAGGCCCTCAAGGGACCTTTTGTGTCAAAATCATTGGGGGGGTGTACAAGGGAAGGAGCCAACAATCAAACCAGCATTCAAAATTTATCAAACGGACAACAAGCTCCAATCACCTCGATTACCCCCACATTTTAATTACTAACAAGTAAGGTTACGACCCAACAGCCACAAGTGACTGGTCTCCCTTGCCCAGCCTTGACTACAGAATGGACTTGCGATAATAAAAACTAATAAAATTGTATATGATAACATAAAACTTGAGTTGGTACCGGTAATATTGAATATCTCAGATATCCAGCTACCTGGCTGGTGCCCTAAGAACCGAGAGTTGTACAAGGTTACTGTAACAATTGCTGAGACAGGAATTTGGTAATGAGGGAATAATAAAGGGAAAGAGACATAAACATAGTTTAGTGAATGACGCAGCCACAGTCCTTAATACGGGAACTTCAATTGTCAATACTATAGATTTGGAAAATGTGGACCAGAATGTTAGAACATTTAGTCAGCTAGGAAAGGATATTTTGAAAAAGGAACAAAAAGGACAGAGTGGTGTAGCTAAAGTAGGAAAGTACTTGATGAATATGGTGACAGGAAGGGTGATGAGACTGCCAAGGTATGTCGTAGCAGGTAGTGAGGAAATAGGACCCGCAAGAGAAAGAGTTAAAGATTTGTGAAGGAGCTGTGCAGACAACTGCATAAGGTGAGGCAGGAGGTTCTATAGAAACATGATAGAGGAACAGACAAAGGTGCCTGTTGTGGAAGGCAAAGTAATGGTAAAGGGAAGGGCCGATAGAAATACATGGTACCAACTAAAAAAAACATAATCAAGGGAATAATGGTAGTATTAATAGGCATTTGGACTATTATTAGATGGGTTACTAACTGGGCAAGGATTGTGGGGAACGAAACCAGAGTACAACGGGACCATATAGATAATTTCAAAAGAGTAGAGATGATAAGAATATAAATTAACTCCTGGATTCCCCAGGACATGTTCGGTCCCCACAGGTAGACATGTATCCCTCATCGGAGGATACTCACAACATGGACAAGTACTAACACCTGGTGACCACCAGGGCAGTGTGTTTAAATTACAGATATAACCACTAGTGGCGAATGGGAAAGAACCGGACTGCAGTGGCTGTGGGGCCTGATGCTAATATCCGGAGAGGAAGAACAAAGACCCGGTAATGGATGCACAACGGATTAATGAAAGGAGTATTAATATGGACTATATGAACTATGGGGCATTGCACAACATGTTGGATGGGAAGTGTGTACGGTGTTCCTCAGATGACCGTGCTAACTGCGTGACCAGACAGAAAGGGGAAGGGGTAACTGAGAGCTGTGTCTTTGGAATTATTTGTGCCCCTCCCATTGGGCAACAGATGATAAGGAAAGTTGAAAGGAACATGGATGTGTGTGGGTACATCGAGCCCAGGGGAAGCGTTGTATGATAATGTTAAACATGAGATTGTGCCTGCCCTGGTCAATATCTCAAATGCCGGGATATTGTACGGAACAGGCAAGAAATATAATAGTGTATTAAGTAAGATTGTAATGCAGCAGGCTGCTGATGCCATGGGTGCCACCAGATTTAGAGGCCAGGATCAGCTTTATAGAACAAAGAGTGGGATAGTTAATGACGTTGCTACCAGATTCAATACCGGTGCCTCCATAGTAAAATACAGTTAATACTGGCCATAATATGGGGCAGACTAGCTTGCCGTTCATACAGGCGCTATGTGCAGCAAAGGAGGATGAAAACCAGAGCAAAGGCAAGGGAGACAATTTGTCTATCTAGAAATATTATTTTAGTAACCAGTAAAATATAATATTAGTGAACAGTGACATTTCAAATAATGAGAGTGTTTGTAGTACATACAGTTTGTGAATGTTAGAACAAATTCGAGAAAATTCGAGGCAAATTGATGCAAGACAGGTGCCAGTTTGGATCAATGACACCCAGTTGGAATACTTAACTAGTCACACAAATGATAAAATTACCAGGTGCCAAATCAGAAAATTTAAAGTATGGAAAGATCAGGAATGTGTAAATACAGGATCTATGAGTATTGGAGTAGTGTTGGGAATACCTGTAATTCTGAGAGATAAGTTAGGGATGCAATTACACAAAGTAGAAAATACAGGAGTGATAAGGGGAAAGATTACATAAAATACAATGATATTTTACCCTATGTTATGGAAATTGGAAAAGAGGTAATTGGAACAATATTGTCCATTGTCTGAGTGTAGTCTGGAAAACCAGGTGGTCATACATCCTCATCCTAAATATAAAACGGCAGAATCAAAATGTGGGTTTAATGCCACTGTAAATTACACCATGGAGACTAGGAAAGCATTGTCAGAGCTAACCCATGTGGCCTATATGGGAAAGGGGAGATATTGCTTAACCACCACAGCGAAGGAGTACCAGTATGGACATAAACAGACTTGGCCGGTGAGCAACAGTACATTTTGGTTCAACCCACAAATACCAACCCGAGTAGGGAAGATGGAGTTGGTACAGATACATAAGCAAAAGACAGAAACAATAACTGTGACAGAAAGTATTAAGGAGGATTTGACTATTCAGCCATTGCCCACACGCTTGGGTAAAGAGAGACAGCAGCTAGAAGTCATTGCTGTAGTGTAATACAATTTGGAACAACAGTCGAAGATGCAACAAGATGAGATTGACAAGATAAATGATTCTACCTGGCAGGATGGCAGGAGGACTTATGGAACTGGGGGTCAGACGTGCAGATACACCCCTGGTTTAGAATTATCTCCCATGTCCTGATAGTGGTTTTGGGTATCATGGTGTTATATGTGACCTACTTAATTTGGCAACTTTAGAAATTAATTAGGCGATGTAAGAGGATGTATGAACACAGGTTGGACAGCTACCCGAAAAAGCAATCTGTATTCGAACTTACTCTATAAATGGATAGGCAATTAGTTATGCCACACAAGGGTAAATGTATAACCTATTCATATATTGTTAAAATGAATTAGTTGAAAGATCAGTATACTCTAAGAATGAAATTGCGACTGTATTATGTTCGCACAATTGATTGATTATGTAATAGTGATGTTTAAATTGTGCTTTCTTCAATATTACACTGCTTATGCTTTTGCTTTGCAAATGAAATTGTAATTGTACAAGTGTATCACCTTTTATGTTCTAAGAAAGTAGTTGAAGCCCCTGCAAAACTTATGCCTTTACAGAGTTCCCGCAGGCCCCTCTTATGGCACAAGCAGGCAACGTATTGAGTGCGACCCCTCTGGGTGTTGAAGGCTGTTTCTAGACAAATAGAGACCATTAAAGGCACCTAGGTGGGATCAAGGGATTGACTTTTAAAAATGTTTTGAAGAATCGAAGGGGGGACTGTAAGAACAGAATTTAGATTTTAGAATTTTTAAGAACAGAATTACATGGGAACATTTAAGATGAAACAATTAATCAGTCATGTACTGCTAACAAGCTAGCTTCAGTGCTGTAGGGAGGGACAGCTTATCAGAAATGACTTCATGACTTCAGGGCTGCAGAGGCAACTTGGCCTTGCAGCTGGTACAGCGAGAGAGAGAGACATTGTACTTCAACAGCACTCTTCTTATCACCCAGACATGACAATCCTAGGGAAAGGCTAGAATGCAAAACATACCGACCAGGCTAATACACGCCCCCTTATTAGAGGGTGGCTCAGCCTACCCTTCAGATTCAGCAGTTGCTGAGTTTTTTATATTAGCTTTTATATTATACTGTTTAAATGTTATTTGAGTAAATAGATCCATATAATCCTAGTGAATATATATAATCATATATACGTTGATCAGTAGAGAGAAGGTTATCATAGAATGATAAAAGGGGGGAATGTGGAAGTGAGCAGAAAGGCATGGCACTATGCTAGATGGGAAATATAGCCAAGTTAGGAGTAGTCACTTTGCTGAGCTCTGATGAAATGATTTAAAGCTTGAGAAACTGCAATGAAATAGTTAAAAGTAAAGGCTGAGAGTGTGAGATCGTATAAACTTACAGGCACTGGTAATTGCAAGGACATTTATTCATTCATGACTTGATTGTGTGACTCCTTGTGGTTTGGAACAAATGGATTCCTGTGAGAGATGCTGGCCATCCCTGTGTGAGTGATGATAAGGAATGAAAGGCCACACTATCACTGTATACTGTTGCTGCTTGGTGTTACTTCATGATGTGACTTGATAGAGATTACAGGATCCCAGGACTTATCACAATTGTGGGAAGCAAAAGCAGTATCTTGTTTCTAACTCCTCTTCCTTTGCTAATTGTCTTAATGTCTGTTTTCTTTTAATCTTGCTGATACAAAACGATATTTTATTAGTAACAAGTATGTATTGAGAATGGAGTGTATTGTAACCTCAGTAACAGATGTACTGCATGTCACCACGTGGGTGAAGTCGAATTGTACCACACTGATTGGTTAAACAAGGAGGTGTAGCATGAATCTTAATGTATAAACAGTAGTACCTGTATCACAAACTTCACTTACTCTGGGGGGGGGGGACCCGACAGACTCTGGTGGAGTCAGTGCCGCTGTTCTCAGAGTAAGTCCGCTGGCGACTGCGCAAATAAAGTAATTGATTTTACCTACACATCCGACTCGGTATATTTACTGAACCAGACTGAAGGCAAAAAGAACTCAGATTTACACCGACAGGGCCTGTAATTCGGCCTGTTGGGCTGACCTCCCCGAGGGCAGACATCCCGTCGCCATGACTTAGTGTCGGGTTGTAACTGCTCATCCTGCTTTCCGGGTACCGTGGTCAACAAAGGAGGAGTCGTCTGTAAAAAGGATTAAATCTAGATTGTGCGATGCTTCCTCCGCCGCCAGGGTCAATTCCTTTGTCTCTCTCATAGCCTCCATGCAGTCATGCTCTTCCCCCTCTTGCTCCCCAGGCAACAGGAGCATATTTGCTGGGTTTACCGGGCTGGCTCGGACTATATGGAGGTTGGGGGCCTCTAGGACCGTTGTCCATCGGGTCCATCTGGCTGCTGTCACTTGGGATACTCTATTCATGGATAGCAATGCGTGGACGATGTGCGGACACTTGAATTTTAGCTTTTGATCCAATACCAGACCTGCAGTAGCCATCACAGCTTGGCATGTAGCTTCCATGGCCCTTAGGCAACTACCCCATCTGAGGGCTATGGTGTCCAGTTTTCTCGAATAGTATCCAATAGGTCTCTGTTGGTCCCCATGCTCCTGTGTCAATATGGCAGTCATATATCCCTCTTTTTCATGTACAAACAGGGTAAACGGTTTCCCATTGTCGGGGATTCCCAGGGCTGGTGCCGAGCACAAGGCCCTCTTTAAGTTTTCGAAGGCCTCTTGTTGTTCTTTGGTTCGAGTAACTGATTCTTTAGAGGCCCGCTTTCCCTTCAAGAGATCAGTTAATGGTCGGGCCAGCTGTGTGTAGGAGTCGATCCAATTTCTGTTGAAGTTACACAAACCCAAAAAGGACCTAAGCTCCTGGATAGTGGTGGGCTATTTGGCAGTCCGAATGGCTGTGGTCCTGTCCTGGGTAAGTTCCCTCTTTCCTTTCGAAATCTTTTGTCCCAGGTACACGACCCCTCCTTGGGCTATTTGTGCTTTGTCGATACTGGCCTTGTGTCCTCTCTGATGAAGGTGGTCCAGCAGGGTACACAGATCTTGTCCGTGTTGTCCTTCCATTTCAGAGGCTAACAGGATGTTGTCCACGTACTGGATGACCATGGAGTGCATGGAAGGTAACTCCCTCAAATGGTTTTGTCGGGCCATATGAAATACCGTAGGGCTGTTGTGAAAACCCTGTGGCAGCCGGGTCCAGGTGTACTGTTGTTGTTAAACGGTAAAAGCGAACCACGGTTGGACCTCGGGTGCCAGTGGCACCGACCAAAATCCATTGGCCATGTCGATAACAGAGAACCATTCATGTTCCGGCCTCAGGGCATTGAATACCGTAGAGGGGTCAGCTACCAGAGGAGCCTTTTGATCAATACACTGGTTAGCCCTTCTATAGTCAACAGTAAGCCGCCAGGTCCCGTTTGGTTTCCGTACTGGCCACACAGGGCTGTTGGAGGTACTGTGTGTCTTAACCAGCATGCCTCACCCTTCTAATTGTCTAATTATGGGTAAGATTCCTGCGATAGATGTTGGACTAATGGGGTATTGTTTAGTACAGGGCGGAGCAGATCCCGTAAACGTTGCCAGTTCCATTTGAAGTAGCCCACAATTGTTCTTATCCTGGGCCCATATTGGGTGCTCCCTCAGCTCCTCCTTCTTTAGACTTCAGATGGACCAGATTACCTGGCCGTCTTCAAAATGCAACGAGGAGTTCAGCTGAGGAAGAACGTCCATACCCAGAAGGGCCTGGTCCATCGGACCTATCCAGACTGATGTTATCAATTCGTGTGGGCCAAGACCAATGCGTATGGGCTGGGTTTTCCTGATTACCAACCAATGGCTACCGACTCCGTGGGCAGTCTTAACTTTACCATCCATCGGTATGGAGTTCCCGTATCGTTGAGGTAGACACATCAATTCGGCTCCGGTATCCAATAGGCAGTCTATGTCTTGGTCGCCCACCCTCGCAGTTACATACAATCCATCTCTTCGTTTTCTATTAGCGCCAGAAGGGGCGCCGAAAGGGCGAGGGGGGGCTCCCCTAGTTTTTTGTCACATCAGGTAACTCCTTCTGTTGCTGGGGTGTCAACTGTTTGAACTTCTCTAGGAGGTCATTACCATCAGGGGATGGACCTGGTCTTAGTGCCGGATTGTATCCTTGCCGTCCTCTGCTCCGTCCCTTTACTCTACATGTCTTAGCCCAATGGCCTTCCTTTCCGCAGTAGTGACATGCCCCGGGTCGCTTATCAGGGCCTTTGGGCGTCCAAAGCGCCTGCAGGGCTCGGAGCTTTGCTCCCATGACCCTTCCAGCTGACTGCATCGGTCAACCACTGTTGCGAAGGATAAATCTGTGCCGTCCCAATTCGGTAGGGTTACCTTCAACATCTTTGATAGTTCTGGTTTTTATCCCGCGACAAACGCCGACTTCGGAGGTGGAAAGCGGGAGTCGTCTAGTGCCTCTGGGGTAAGGTCTGTTATCCCCGAGTATTCCGACCAAACAGATCTAAACCTCTCTTCATACTCCTGCATCTCTTCGGTACCGTGTTGGTGACAGACTATTCCAATTTTATTCCAATCCGTCTTTGCGGGACAGAACGCTCGCAGCCACTGTCTAATCGCAGCCCATCCGGCATCTAGTTGTTGCTCGTCCTCACCCAAAGCAGTTTGGACCTCTCTGTTCAGCTTTTTCCCCGCTTGCCCGGGCATCATGACGGTCAAAATCTGTACCCATCCCACGGGTGGAGGTGGTAAATTCCCTTCAGATGTTCCAACTTTTCCCATGTTTTCTGGCCCCCCTTTTTCGGGTCAGGCAATTTTTCAGACCATTTGTCAATTTTCTCAGGGTCCGCCGGGACATGTACCCAGTGTGTCTGGTGCTCAGACGTGATCACCTCATTACCGTCTGTAGTCTTCTTTTCCTGCTTGACCTTAACACGTTTCTGTTTAAGGGGGGCAAGCCACGCAAAAGAAAACTCATCATCCGAATCACTTTGATCGCTGGAGGACTCAGATTCCTCTATACTGGCTTCACGCCGTTGTGTTTTCTGTAATTTTTTTTGTCATGAGTCCAGGTTTGGATACAAGTGGGGTGGTGGAGGTCCGCGGGGTCCGCAGGGTGGTCCCGGTCCATTCGGTTGGGTCGCCTGTTCTTCCCGTAATTGTTTCTTAATTTCTTTTAATTCGGTTTCTAACTTTTCCGATTTAAGTTTCTCCTTCCTCAGTTGTTCGCAAACTGCCTTCTATTGGTCCTTCGCACTGGTCAGATCGTGGTCGCATTGAGCTTGTTGGATAATTTCATTACGCTGTCGGATCTGTCCCATTACAGTTAAGGACCATTGGGTTCGTTCTTTATCCTTTGCGAAGCAGGCTCGATGGACCATATGGTCTACTCCTGCTCCTATTCTTGTGTTCTTGTGTCATTTGTTCCAACATGTATTACAAGAGCTGAATTATCCCCCTCCCTTTCCACATTCCTCTCCAGTTGCCTGTGACAGGGAAATGCTGTAAATGGAGGAGTGCCTTAAAATAAAAGTGACATGGTTGTTGCCTGGGAATAAAGCATTGTAGACTTATCACTGACCCTCTGTACCTTGATGGAGTGGAAGTCTTTCTAGTTCATGAATACCATGGCCTTGTGTTTCAGAAGCAAGTGTTCAAATGGATGAAAACAATATCCCTCTGGACTTAGGAGAATCCTGTGATAAATTGCCCTGCCCTGCCATTTTGCTCTAGTTTTTCCATGGGTAAAGTCTAAAAAGGATGCAGAGCCACAAAAGTTGAGCATAGCTGTGACCCTGTAGTAGTTCTCTCTGTGATGTAGAGCAGCTATCAACAGATGATACAATTATTTCATGGTACCCCAGTGAACTTTACCCTGCAAAGGCAGGTCCCCTGCAATCGGGAGGTGACTGTGTCTTGTACGCAATGTGGAATGGAGGTATTTAATCCTGTCACCAGGCAGCTGCAAAGTCCCATTCTCTCAATCTCCGATGGCAGATGCAACACAGTGCATAAGGGTTGGGTAAGTGGCAGTGGTGGAAAGATAACTGGGGATGTGAGGAAGTGAACGATGGGTGCTCTTGAAACATAAGTGGGTGCGGGGAGTGATGTGGATACACTTGACAAGACAGAGTGGGGAAGGGGGAAAGTGGTGATGTGCACAAGATATAGGTGAATCTGCAACTGTACTGACTTTTTCTGACTTTGTTAGGTCACTAAAGCTGTTCCTGCACTGGATCAAGGAACAGATCACAATGCCCCTGCTGCTGACCACATCAGCCACTTCAAACCATGCTTCCTTAGTGACAGCAACAGGTTTCTTCCTCCTTTTGCTGGGGAAGAAGATATCAAAGAACAAAGAAAATTACAGCACAGGAACAGGCCCTTCGGCCCTTCAAGCCTGCGCCGATCCAGATCCTCGATCTAAACATGTCGCCTATTTTCTAAGGGTCTGTATCTCTTTACTTCCTGCCCATTCATGTATCTGTCTAGATACATCTTAAAAGACGCTGTCGTGCCCGCGTCTACCACCTCCACTGGCAACGCGTTCCACCCTCTGCGGAAAGAACTTTCCACGCATATCCCCCCTAAACTTTTCCCCTCTCACTTTGAACTCATGTCCCCTAGTAATTGAATCCCCCACTCTGGGAAAAAGCTTCTTGCTATCCACCCTGTCTATACCTCTCATGATTTTGTACACCTCAATCAGGTCCCCCCTCAACCTCCGTCTTTCTAATGAAAATAATCCTAATCTACTCAACCTCTCTTCATAGCTAGCGCCCTCCATACCAGGCAACATCCTGGTGAACCTCCTCTGCACCCTCTCCAAAGCATCTACATCCTTTTGGTAATTTGGCGACCAGAACTGCACGCAGTATTCCAAATGTGGCCGAACCAAAGTCCTATACAACTGTAACATGACCTGCCAACTCTTGTACTCAATACCCCATCCGATGAAGGAAAGCATGCCGTATGCCTTCTTGACCACTCTATTGACCTGCGTTGCCACCTTCAGGGAACAATGGACCTGAACACCCAAATCTCTCTGTACATCAATTTTCCCCAGGACTTTTCCATTTACTGTATAGTTCACTCTTGAATTGGATCTTCCAAAATGCATCACCTCGCATTTGCCCTGATTGAACTCCATCTACCATTTCTCTGCCCAACTCCCCAATCTATCTATATTCTGCTGTATTCTCTGACAGTCCCCTTCACTATCTGCTACTCCACCAATCTTAGTGTCGTCTGCAAACTTGCTAATCAGACCACCTATACTTTCCTCCAAATCATTTATGTATATCACAAACAACAGTGGTCCCAGCACGGATCCCTGTGGAACACCACTGGTCACACGTCTCCATTTTGAGAAACTCCCTTCCACTGCTACTCTCTGTCTCCTGTTGTCCAGCCAGTTCTTTATCCATCTAGCTAGCTAGTACACCCTGGAACCCATGCAACTTCACTTTCTCCATCAGCCTACCATGGGGAACTGCTACTCTTCTTAAACAAGGGGACAACATTAGCAATTCTCCAGTCCTCCGGGACCTCACCCGTGTTTAAGGATGCTGCAAAGATATCTGTTAAGGCCCCAGCTATTTCCTCTCTCGCTTCCCTCAGTAACCTGGGATAGATCTCATCCGGACCTGGGGACTTGTCCACCTTAATGCCTTTTCGAATACCCAATACTTCCTCCCTCCTTATGCCAAACTTGACCGAGAGTAATCAAACATCTGTCCCTAACCTCAACATCCGTCATGTCCCTCTCCTCGGTGAATACCTATGCAAAGTACTCGTTTAGAATCTCACCCATTTTCTCTGACTCCACGCATAACTTTCCTCCTTTGTCCTTGAGTAGGCCAATCCTTTCTCCAGTTACCCTCTTGCTCCTTATATATGAATAAAAGGCTTTGGGATTTTCCTTAACCCTGTTTGCTAAAGATATTTCATGACTCCTTTTAGCCCTCTTAATTCCTCATTTCAGATTGGTCCTACATTCCCGATATTCTTTCAAAACTTCGTCTTTCTTCAGCCGCCTAGACCTTATGTATGCTTCCTTTTTCCTCTTAGCTAGTCTCACAATTTCACCTGTCATCCATGGTTCCCTTATCTTGCCATTTCTATCCCTCATTTTCACAGGAACATGTCTCTCCTGCATGCTAATCAACCTCTCTTTAAAAGCCTCCCACATATCAAATGTGGATTTACCTTCAAACAGCTGCTCCCAATCTACATTCCCCAGCTCCTGCCGAATTTTGGTATTGTTGGCCTTCCCCCAATTTAGCACTCTTCCTTTAGGACCACTCTCGTCTTTGTCCATGAGTATTCTAAAACTTACGGAATTGTGATCACTATTCCCAAAGTAGTCCCCGACTGAAACTTCAACCACCTGGCCGGGCTCATTCCCTAACACCAGGTCCAGTATGGCCCCTTCCCGAGTTGGACTATTTACATACTGCTCTAGAAAACCCTCCTGGATGCTCCTTACAAATTCTGCTCCATCTAGACCTCTAACACTAAGTGAATCCCAGTCAATGTTGGGAAAATTAAAATCTCCTATCACCACCACCCTGTTGCTCCTACATCTTTCCATAATCTGTTGACATATTTGTACCTCTATCTCACGCCCGCTGTTGGGAGGCCTGTAGTACAGCCCCAACATTGTTACCGCACCCTTCCTATTTCTGAGTTCTGCCCATATTGCCTCACTGCTCGAGTCCTCCATAGTGCCCTCCTTCAGCACAGCTGTGATATCCTCTTTGACCAGTAATGCAACTCCTCCACCCCTTTTACCTCCCTCTCTATCCCGCCTGAAGCATCGATATCCTGGGATATTCAGTTGCCAATCATGCCCTTCCCTCAACCAAGTCTCAGTAATAGCAATAACATCATACTCCCAGGTACTAATCCAAGCCCTAAGTTCATCTGCCTTACCTACTACACTTCTTGCATTAAAACAAATACACCTCAGACCACCAGTCCCTTTGCGTTCATCATCTGCTCCCTGCCTATTCTTCCCCTTCGTCACGCTGACTTCATTATCTAGTTCCTTACAGGCTTTAGTTACTACCTCCTTACTCTCCACTGACCTCCTCATTTGGTTCCCATCCCCCTGCCACATTAGTTTAAACCCTCCCCAACAGCGTTAGCAAAAGCACCCCCAAGGACATTGTTTCCAGTCCAGCCCAGGTGTAGACCATCCAATTTGTAATAGTCCCACCTCCCCCAGAACCGGTCCCAATGTCCCAAAAATCTGAACCCCTCCCTCCTGCACCATCTCTCAAGCCACGCATTCATCCTGACTATTCTTTCATTTCTACTCTGACTATCACGTGGCACTGGTAGCAATCCTGAGATTACTACCTCTGAGGTCCTACTTTTTAACTTGGCTCATAACTCCCTAAATTCTGCTTGTAGGACCTCATCCCGTTTTTTACCTATATCATTGGTGCCTATGTGCACAACGACAACTGGCTGTTCACCCTCCCCCTTCAGAATGTTCTGCAGCCGATCTGAAACATCCCTGACCCATGTACCTGGGAGGCAACATACCATTTGGGAGTCTCGTTTTCGACCACAGAACCACCTATCTACTCCCCTTACAATCGAATCCCCTGTGACTATAGCCCTTCCACTCTTTTTCCCGCCCTTCTGAACAGCAGAGCCAGCCACGGTGCCATGAACCTGGCTACTGCTGCCTTCCCCTGGTGAGCTATCTCCCTCAACAGTATCCAAAACGGTATACCTATTTTGGGGGGAGATGACCGCAGAGGACACCTGCGCTGCCTTCCTGCTCTTTCTCTGCCTTTTGGTCACCCATTCCCTTTCTCCCTCAGCAATCCTAATCTGTGGTGTGACCAATTCGCTAAACGCGCTATCCACGACCTCCTCAGCATCGCGGATGCTCCAAAGTGAGTCCACCCGCAGCTCCAGAGCCGTCATGCGGTCTAACAAGAGCTGCAGCTGGACACACTTCCTGCACGTGAAGGAGTCAGGGACATCAGCCGTGTCCCCGAGCTCCCACATTGAGCAAGAGGAGCATAACACGGGTCTGAGATCTCCTGCCATTTTTAATCTTAAGCTTAACTTAGTCTTAACTTAGATAAATGAAAAAGGAACGAAAAGTTTTTACCCATCACATGATGAAAAAAAAAGAAAAATAGAAAAAGCCTTACCTTATCTACACTCCACCGAGTCCTTTTTTTTTTGGTTAGAGGAGGAGGGCGGGTGGGAGACACTACACGTGTAGTGTCTCGGGTTCAGAAACGGCCCAAATATACAGGTTTTTACTTACCCAGCAGCGCCCTGGTCTCCGCTGAAAACAAAAGGAAATTAAGTTTACTTTGAAACTGACCTTCCCAGCTGATCACTCGCTCGCACTCTCTGCTTCCGAATAAGCTGCTTCCCAGCTGATCACTCGCTCGCACTCTCTGCTTCTGAATAAGCTGCTGCAATGAAAAGTTTCTGTTTCCTCACTGCACCCATCAATCCATCAAGTAATGTGTCATTAAACTGGGGTGCAGCCCTAGACCGTCCTGAATCCATCTTTAAACTTCACTGTTTCTTTGCACAAAGCCCTAACCCCTGCAAGTGCCATCTTTGAATTGGCCCTTTTAATAGTCAAGTTGAGATCTCATCATGCGGGTGCACATCACGCCCGCTGTCATGCTACAGAGACGTGAAAAACCTTACATTCTGATGTGCCTAAACTACTTCTGGGTTTTGCGCCTGCTATTGCCCCCACCACCCTCCCAACACACACACCTCCACTTCGAACTCAGCTCAGGGTTATTATTGGGCTCATACAGTCCATTCTGGAACATTGCAGCTTCAGCGTTTGTGGACTGGATTTTACCAGCCCCTCGACATGGTGGGTCGTGGTGGAGAGGCCTGTAAAATGCTAGCAGGAGCAGCCCACCATGACCCACGGCGCTGTGAAGGCCCCTCCGGATATTAGCGGCGGCAGCAAGGCCTCAGTGCAGCTCCCCGCACCGCCGCTTGGCAGGGGGTGCCTTCATTAAAATATGTAAGTGAGAGTAATAAACATGCAAATGAACTTACCTGTCACCGGCAGCCAGCCCATGCCGATTTAATGGCCACCAGCCGCAACTTGCGCGCTTTCGGAACTCCGTATGGAGTTCTGAGGCAAGACACTGGTGGGGAGGGGGGAGGAGTCAAATTATCAGGGCAGGGAGAAAAGAGGGAAAAACATTTTCATTGGGTGTGGGGATGGTGGGAAGGGGGCAATAGGGTCAAAGGGAATAAATTTTGGGGGGAAAAGGTTGCTATTGAAAACTAATTTTTTTGGGGGGGATAGGCCAAAAAACTAACTGTTTATGCATTGGGGGGTGGTGGGAGAGAGGATTGCAGGTGTGAACAAATCTTTATTTAAATTTTAATTGATCTGGCACCTTTAAAAATGTAAATTTCTCCTGAAGGGCTGGAAGCCCTTTAAAAATGGCGCCGGCGCCTGCGCAGTGGTGCCGGACGCCATTGCCAGGGACACGGCAACCACCTCCTCTACGTCATCTGGGGCAGCCACCATGTCCCCTCTATTTAAATGATCCCCTGTGCGAAATATCGTGGGGACTCGGTGGTGGCTTCTCAGTGCGGGCAGGCCGTCGATTTCAAAGCGCGTTGCCGCAATGCGTGGCATGCTAATGAAATTCAGCTCGGTGTGTTGATCTTTTCTAAACCTAGTTGGCCTAAGGTGCTGGAATTGCTTGCAGTTGTTGACATTCTAAGAGTAAATTCTGGTAAAGTACGTTATTATTTAACTGAAAATCAGTGGGCTGTGACAAAAGACATGAAACAGTTGTTATACTCTACTAAAGACAGGAATTTTGTTTTCCTTGCTCTATCCTGCATTAATTTGCAATTCTAATAGGAAAGCAGATGGAAAATCTGAGAAATTGAGGGACAGAAAAAACTTACATCACCCTTAATTCATTTGATTTAAGAGTCCTGTGGTGTTGCCAATAAACAATCCAAGATTTATGTCAGTGTTTCTGTCATTCCAACATTGCTGTTTAATCATCTTTTCTGGATTATTTTTACATTTACTTTTTCCATCCATCCCTTTTCTCCTTCTTGCTTTCTTATTTATTGCAATGCACCCCTTTAAAAATACTCTTGAAACGTCAACATTTCACTAAATATTTTGGGTGGGATATTGCAACCTGTGCCAATGTTTGTCCTTATTTGCACAGAGTGGTAACATGTGGGTGTTATATTATTGCACAAAGTAGATAATGCCGAAGTGAATTTGGAACAGTGTCAAATTAGTCATTATTTTCCATTACTTCTTTGAGAACTAAAATGGTTGATATTAAAGACCATTTGAAGTAATCTATTCCTTTTGGGAGCTCCAGAGATTCTGTACTCATTGGGTTACCATAACTAACCATTTCCTAATATTCCAGTAAGAATGCTGCTCAGATGCCAGGAGATCATTCACTGGAACTTTCGAGTCAAAGTAACGCTGTCACTAAAAAAAGTCAGTGGCGTGAAAACTTTCTGTTGCTGCAGCTGATTTCCTGCTCACGGGGAAAATATGTGTGCCCCCTGCAGACCTCACCAGAATTGCAAAGTCATCCCAGTGAAATAATTTAAGCACATTGCCTGCTCGTTGTCGTCAGGAGCAGGGGGTGGTCTGCCAGTCAGTTGGTTGAGAATGAAGAATGTAGGAGCTCTGGAGATTTTGTGGACAGGTCCAGGATCAGTGTGGATGTGCTTGGCTTGGCTTCCTCTGGCACACTTTGAGCAGGGGAAGAGGGTGAGGCATTCTTTTGAGAAGCTTTCACTACAGTTGTCAATGGATGGAGCAACATGGTAAAATGTTTCAGTATATGGTTTGTTACTGGTCAGTGGATGAGACAATAGCAGGATTGGAGTGGCTGGGGTCAAATCTCCTACTTCTTCAACTCAAAGTCCCTCTATTGCTTCTTCTACCCACCTGCCTGATTTGGGGCAGGATAGGAGAGGAAAATCCAGGGCAGATTTTTATATTATTGCCTCATTATTAAGTTGATGCACAACTTTTTGTCTGAATTCCCAATATGGTGGGTAAGGCTCATACTGGGGGCTGGATTTTGTTATCGGGCTGCCGGGAGTGCCAGTGGGTGTGTAAAATGTTGTCCGTCCTGCATGTGACACTTGTGGCTGTGCCACCGTGGTTATGTGGCGGGTGGCCCCTTATCACAATGACAGCGGCCTTCCCCCCAATCACATGACTGGGGTGGCATTGGCGATGCTGTGAATTGTGTCACCTGATGTTGGATCACGTGCTGGTACCATCTCTAAATGGCTTCCAGCCCTGCATTTACACTCTTTGCATTCAAGACCATTCAAGTGTTGCAGCAACACATCTTCGGTTTGACGTCAGTTTGCATCTCAGCAAAGCTCCCAGCCCAGGCATCATTTGTTACATGTCAGTTTTAAGAGCAAGGGTGGCCCCATGGTTCAGTGATGCCTCCCTGCTGATTCTCCTCCAGGCTGCAAGGGAAAGGCAGCAGGTCCTCTTCCCCAGTGATGGCAAGAAGAGGTCCTCCTGCCTGACCAGTCAAGACTGGACAGGAATTGCAGAGGAGGTTAGCAGCTGTGGGGTTACCCTTCGTAACTGAGTGCAGTGTGGGAAGAGGGTCAATGACCTCCTACGCTCAGCCAAGGTAAGTTGCGCAGTAACATATAGCTGGCTGCGGTCTGCTTGCCCACAAGCATTAAGGCGCACATTTGACACAGTCATTCTAATGATAGGAAGGTCATAGCATAATGATAGCAGATTACTGACTGCAGTGAGACCAGTCTCCCTCATTTTTATCTTAGCCCAATTGAGATGCATGACATATAGAGTCAGTATGAGAGCAGCGACATCCCTCAGGTGCTGAAGAGGGGCCCATGTTAGCATTCACATGCTGTAGAGATATTTGGAACTGAACAGTAACTGCATCCTTGATCTTTCAGGAGAGGATGGCTCACAATAGCAGGGAGGCAGCCAGGACCAGTGATGGGGTGCCTGACCTGTGGCCTCTGTCTCAGGCCGAAGAGGAGGCACTCGAGTTAGCCAGGAGCCAAGGAGCATGTGCCATATGAAATGTTGAGCTCAGGGTGCCAGTTCAAGAGATTGATTATTGACAAACACAGGATGAACCAAAATTACATTTTTCATAGAGTTGCAATGCTGTTAGCATTGTGACATGTGTACCATAAAACTTAAGTGTCTGTTCTTCACATTGTATCTTGCAGGGCAGCACTCACAAATGCTTGCAGACACCGAGGGAACAACGACAGCCTCTGAGGACGAGCAACACTTAGAGGATGCACGGTGCCACGATACTCCTGCACCTTCCACCAGTGCAGATACTCTCACTTTGGTGGGTATCTGATTGGCATTAGATTCGGGGTCACAATCTGTTGAGAGCACCACACATGTGCCCGAGCAGCTGGCTGAGGCTGAGACAGCCGAGGCCTCCAACAGTCGGAGGACTGTGGATGGCCAGGCCCATGCTGTGCCCCAGGCTGATGGTGAGCCTATATGTCGACAGCACAGGGCATGCTGGAACTGCAGGGAGGGGTAAGGCAACATTTGGTGGAGATGCCAGAGGCCGTGCGTAGCCATGATGGTGGATGAGCCCATCCATGCCATGACTGTTGCCATGTCCCAGGCGTGTGAGCTCATGGCTTCATCCATGGAGAGGATGGCGACCTTCATGGAGAGCCACATTCGACTGATGCAACAAGACCTGCAAACCCCCGCCTTGGCCATGACTTCAAATCAGCAGTGGCAGGGCGAGAGAAGGACCAGGACTCTGGAGAGTGTTTCTGCTCTTTGTCCTTCTCTGGAGAGCAGGGAGGTTTTAACGGGCCTTGAGAGGGAGGAGGAGGGGCTGTGTTCCACATTTTGGGTCTCCCCTCAGGGTGATTCCAGTCTAGACACGGGCTCCGCAGCCCCTCCGCCAGTGAGTCCAGCTCCAGCAGCCGTGATACCTGAGCACTGCACTGCACTGGTGCAGGAAGCCATCAGGCAGCCGTGGCACTCCAGGCGTCAGGCACCCAGAGGATGACTGCCAAAGTTATCACAGGCCAAGGGGCATCCTGATCAGCAGCCTGCCTCCAGTCCAGTTGCCAGCGCAGAAGTAACACCGTGAAGGGGCACCCGCAAACATATTAGAAAGACACTTTGACACATATGGGTATTCACGGGTGAGACAGAAATGCCATAGAGTAATAGAGTCATGGAGTTATTCAGCACAGAAACAGGCCCTTCGGCCCACCGTGTCCATGCCGGCCATCAAGCCAATCTATTCTAATCCCATTTTCCAGCACTTGGCTTGTAGCCTTGGATGCAATGACGTTTCAAGTGCTCATCCAGATACTTCTTAACTGTTGTGAGGTTTTCTGCCTCTATCACCCCTTCAGGCCATGTGTTCCAGATTCCAACCACCCTCTGTGTGAAAAAAAATTTCCTCACCCTCTAAACCTCTTTACCTTAAATCTATGTCCCCTGGTTATTGACACCTCCGCTAAGGGAAAATGTTTCTTCCTATCTATCCTATCTATGCCCATCATAATATTGTATACTTAAATCAGATCCCCTCTCAGCCTTCTTTGCTCTAAGGAAAACAACCCTAGCCTATCCAGTCTCTCTTCATAACTGAAATGCTCCAGCCCAGGCAACATCCTGGTGAATCTCCTCTGCACCCTCTCCGGTGCAATCACATCCTTCCTATAGTGTGGTGCCCAGAACTGTACACAGTACTCCAGCTGTGGCCTAACTAGCCATTTTATACCTCCCTGCTCTTATATTCTATGCCTTGGCTAATAAAGGCAGGTATCCCATATGCCTTCCTAACCAACTTATCTACCTGTGCTGCTGCCTTCAGTGATCTATGGGCAAGTACACCAAGGTCCCTCTGACCCTCTGCACTTCCTAGGGTCCTACCACCCATTGTATATTCCCTTGCCTTGTTTGTCCTCCCAAAATGCATCACCTCACACTTCACGAGATTAAATTCCATTTGCCACTGCTCTGCCCATTTTACCAGCCATCTATATCGTCTTGTAATCTAAGGCTTTCCTCCTCACCATTTACGACACCACCAATTTCCGTGTCATCTGCGAACTTACTGATCATAGCTCCTCATAGCTTCAAGTCTAAATCATTAATGTACACTACAAATAGCAAGGGTCCCAGCACCAATCCCTGCGGTACACCACTGGTTACAGGCTTCCAATCTCAAAAACAACCCTTGACCATCACCCTCTGCCTCCTGCCACTAAGCCAATTTTGGATCCAATTTGCCAAATTGCCCTGGATCCCATGGGCTCTTACCTTCTTATCCAATCTCCCATGCGGGATCTTATCAAAAGCCTTACTGAAGTCCATGTAGACTATATCAACTGCTTTACCCTCATCTACACATCTAGTCACCTCCTTGAAAAATTCAAACAAGTTTGTTAGACATGATCTGCCCCTGACAAAGTCATGATTTAGATTTTAGATTTAGAGATACAGCACTGAAACAGGCCCTTCAGCCCACCGAGTCTGTGCCGACCATTAACCACCCATTTATACTAATCCTACACTAATCCCATATTCCTACCACATCCTCACCTGTCCCAATATATTCCCCTACCACCTACCTATACTAGGGGCAATTTATAATGGCCAATTTATCTTATCAACCTGCAAGTCTTTTGGCTGTGGGAGGAAACCAGAGCACCCGGAGGAAACCGACACAGACACAGGGAGAACTTGCAAACTCCACACAGGCAGTACCCAGAATTGAACCCAGGTCGCTGGAGCTGTGAGGCTGCGGTGCTAACCACTGCACCACTGTGCCGCCTTGATTAATCCCTGCTTCTCCAAGTGGAGATTAATCCTGTCCCTCAGAATTTTTTCCAATAGTTTCCCTACAACTGACATTAGACTCTCCGGCCTGTAATTAACTGGTTTATCCCTGCTACCCTTCTTGAATAATGGTACCACATTCGCTGTCCTCCAGTCCTCTGGAACCTCTCCTGTGGCCAGGGAGGATTTGAAAATTTGTGTCAGAGCCCCTGCTATCTCCTCCTTTGCATCATATAACAGCCTGGGATACATCTCATTTGGGCCTGGGGATTTATCCACTTTTAATCCCACTAAAACCGCTCATATCTCCTCCCTTTCAATGCTAATTTGCTCGAGTATATCACAATCCCCCTCCCTGATCTCTACACCTACGTCGTCCTTCTCCATAGTGAACACAGTTGAAAAGCAATCATTTAAAACCTCACCTACGTCCTCCGGCTCCACACACAGATTGCCACTTTGGTCACTAATGGGCCCTACTCTTTCCCTGGTTATCCTCTTGCCCTTAATATACTTATAAAACGCCTTGGGATTTTCCTTTATCTTGCCCGACTGTGTCTTTTCATGCCCCCTCTTTGCTCTCCTAATTACTTTTTAGTACCCCCCTCTTCTTTTTCTTTGGCCTCCTTTTCTCGAGAGACAATGGGTGGTCAGTGGTTTGTGAAGCTGTGCCTGGAGTGGCTATAAAGGCCAATTGTAGAGTGACAGACTCTTCCACAGGTGCTGCAGATAAAATTGGTTGTCGGGGTTGTTACACAGTTAGCTCTCCCCTTGCGCTTCTGTCTTTTTTCCTGCCAACTGCTCCGTCTCTTCGACTCGCCACTCTTTAGCCCCGCCTTTATGGCTGTCTGCCAGCTCTGGCGATCACTGGCAACTGACTCCCACGACTTGTGATCAATGTCACAGGACTTCATGTCGCGTTTGCAGACGTCTTTAAAGCGGAGACATGGACGGCCGGTGGGTCTGATACCAGTGACGTGCTCGGTGTACAATGTGTCCTTGGGGATCCTGCCATCTTCCATGCGGCTCACATGGCCAAGCCATCTCAAGCGCCAATGGCTCAGTAGGGTGTATATGCTGGAGATGTTGGCCACCTCGAGGACTTCTGCATTGAAGATACGGTCCTGCTACCTGATGCCAAGGATTCTCCGGAGGCAGCGAAAATGGAATGAATTGAGATGTCGCTCTTGGCTGACATACATTGTCCAGGCCTCGCTGCTGTAGAACAAGGTTCTGAAGACACAGGCTTGATACACTCGGACTTTTGTGTTCCGTGCCAGTGCACCATTTTCCAACACCCTCTTGGCCAGTCAGGGCATAGCAGTGGACGCCTTTCCCATGTGCTGGTTGATTTCTGCATTGAGAGACAGGTTACTGGTGATAGTTGAGCCGAGGTAGGTGAACTCTTGAACCACTTCCAGAGTGTGGTTGCCAATACTGATGGATGGAGCATTTCTGACGTCCAATCCCATTTTCTTGAGGCTGATGGTTAGGCCAAATTAATTGCAGGAGCCGCAATCCTGTCGATGAGTCTCTGCAGACACTCTTCTGTGTGGGACGTTAATGCAGCATCGTCAGCAAAGAGGAGTTCCCTGATGAGGACCTTCCATACTTTGGTCTTCGCTCTTAGACGAGCAAGGTTGAACAACCTGCTATCTGATCTTGTGTGGAGGAAAATTCCTTCTTCTGAAGACTTGAACGCATGTGAGAGCAGCAGGGAGAAGAAGATCCCAAACAGTGTAGGCGCGAGAACACAGCCCTGTTTCACGCCACTCAGGATAGGAAAGGGGTCTGATGAGGTGCCACTATGCTGAATTGAGCCTTTCATATTGTCATGGAATGAGGTGATAATACTTAGTAGCTTTGGTGGACATCCGATCTTTGCTAGTAGTCTGAAGAGACCACGTCTGCTGACGAGGTCAAAGGCTTTGGTGAGGTCTATGAAAGCAACGTAGAGGGGCATCTGTTGTTCACGGCATTTCTCCTGTAGCTGGCGAAGGGAGAACAGCATGTCAATGGTGGATCTCTCTGCTCAAAAGCCACACTGTGCCTCAGGGTAGACACTCTCAGTCAGCTTCTGGAGCCTGTTTAAAATGACTCGAGCGAAGACTTTACCCACTATGCTGAGCAGGGAGATTCCACGGTAGTTGTTGCAGTCACCGCGGTCACCCTTGTTCTTATAGAGGGTGATGATATTGGCATCGCGCATGTCCTGTGGTACTGCTCCCTCATTCCAGCACAGACAAATCAGTTAATGGAGTGCTGAAAGTATCCCCCCTACACTTGCTATAATCCTCTAGGGCCTCAGCTATTTTCAGCCCCCTGAATCTGCCATAAGCCTCCTTTTTTTTCCTGATCCAATCCTCTATATTCCTTGATATCCAGGGTTCTCTGGACTTGTTGGTCCTACCCTTCACCTTTATGGGAACATGTTGGCCCTGAACTCTCACTGTTTTCATTTTGAATGACTCCCACTGGCCTGATATAGACTTTCCTGCAGGTAGCTGCTCCCAGTCCACTTTGGCCAGATCCTGTTTTATCATATTGAAATAGGCCTTCCCCCAATTCAGTACCTTTATTTCCAGTCCATCTTTGCCCTTTTCCATAACTACCTTAAATCTTACAGAGTTATCCCTGAAATGCTGACACTTCCGCTTCATTCCCTAGGATTAAGTCCGATACTGCCTCTTCTCTTGTCGGACTTTCTACGTGCTGGCACAAAAAGCTCTCATGTATGCATTTTAAGAATTCTGCTCCCTTTAAGTCTTTTGCACGAAGACTATCCCAGTTAATATTGGGGATGTTGAAATCCCCTACTATTATTACCCTATTATTTTTGCACCTCTCTTATGTATTTTAATTAAATGTGTTTTCCTGCCGATCATCAGCCTTTATTATCTGAAAACCATGTTCCACAATGGAGTGATTATGTGTCTTTCAATTACATTATAAGCTTTGCAGTTTTGCCAATGTGACCACTGACTTCATTGACATGCCAGTATGCATCAGGTGTCACTGCACGAATGATGTCACATGGGCAATGGCTCAGTTTGTTGCTGCTCGTCATGCTGGAGAGACAGATGTTACGGAGGCAGAGCACTTTAGATGACATGCATGATGGTGAGTTTTGTTGGCAAACATATTTATTGAAATTTATGGATTGTGGAAAAACCCAATTATCAGTCTCTGCCTTGCCTCACTTGCTCACTGCTCACCTTGTCTGGTCTCCAATGCTGCTCTCTAATTACCCATGCGTGCTTGTTCTTGTGTGCCCTCTTTATCCTCATCATCAGAGGATGTCTTGTACTCCCAGGCATCTTCATCTTGCAAGGCCTCCTCATTCTTGTACAGAAGTACAAGATTTTGCACAGAATGGAGCAGCCTACAACGATGCGCCCAATCCTCTCTGGGGCTTACTGAAGGGCTCCACCAGATCTATCGAGGCAGCGGAACCGCATATTCAGCATACCAATGGCCTGCTTGATGGTCGTTCGGGTGGAGCCGTGGCAGGCGTTGTAGCACTTTTCAGCATCATTGGTGGGGATCCTCACAGGCGTCAGAAACCCTGTCATCAAGGGGTAGCCCTTCTCCCCACAAATCCACCCCTGAAGATGAGCGGGGCGAGTGAATAGCAGTGGCACCTGGGACTGGCGCAGTATGAACGAGTCAAGGCAACTTGCCGGGAAGTGGACATACACTTGTGGGAAATGCTTTCTGTGGTCGCACACTAGTTGGACATTGATTCTGTTTATTAAGGTGACTGGTTGGTCTGTGGGAGCCTTGATGCC
The DNA here is from genome assembly GCF_036365525.1 of Heterodontus francisci. Lineage (NCBI taxonomy): Eukaryota > Metazoa > Chordata > Chondrichthyes > Heterodontiformes > Heterodontidae > Heterodontus > Heterodontus francisci. The sequence goes on along the minus strand of NC_090380.1, from coordinate 86,586,902 downwards.
CACATGCGTGCAGTCGATCACACCTTGGATTTGTGGGAATCCCGCAATGGCCCCAAATCCAATGGCCCTCTCAGCCTGACTCTCAGGGTCAGTCCTGTAGCACACATAGTCGTCGGCCTTCCTAAAGAGAATGTTGGTCACCTCCTTGATGCAGCGGTGCACTGCGGGTTGAGAGACCCCACACATGTTCCTGGTGGATCCCTGGAATGATCCAGAGGTGTAAAGGTTTAAGGCCACAGTAATTTTGAGGGCTGCAGGCATAGGGTGACCACTAGGGCCCATTGGTCGCAAATCATCATTCAGTAGTGCGCAGAGCTGTGTGACGGCCTCTCTGGACATACGCAGTTGACTCTGGCATTGGTGCTCAGACATCTGCAGGTACGTCATCCGAGTCCTATTGACTCGTTGGTGTATCTGGGCTCTTCTTCGCCTTAGCGGTTGCTGCTGCTCGCATCCAGGAGCTTCCTCTTGAGCCGTACCTGTCTCTTGGGCCTTCCTCCGGTGGCGATACCTCATCACAGCAAGGGGATCCAAGAAAACAGAGTGGATCATATCCATCTCTCTGTTCCTTGTAACTTTGGATTTCTTCAATAGGTCAAATATACTTATCTGGGCAGAGATTTGTGTTCATTGAGATCTATAGTATGGCTTGATGTTGCCCTTACAAGTTTTAAATAAATGCAAGCCATCATGACCATCAGAATACCATTTCAGTTGCCTGCATTGGACCCGCGACAAAAACAACCAGCATAGTTTCCCAGTTCCGCACTCTCCCTCCCCTGCCAGCAGACAGTGTATCCATTTCCGAGTTCCAACCTCCCCTCACATCTGCAGATTAACCTTAGTGGCAACGTCTGTGTTAAAACAAATTCAACAGGATAACAAGGTGCAGCTTAACTAACCTTTGCAGACACCAAGGGCTCTTGCCTCAGTGGTACCAGCTTTTAAAGACGGGAAAGTGAGGCATGTGTGTGCCACACATCATGCAGAACATTGCAAATGGCTGGTAGGATTGTGGCGAGTTACATTCTAATTAATGCAAAATAGAATTTACCAAATCTAAATTCCGGTCACCTCGCAGGGTGGTGGAGGTGCCGCCACGGAACTTCGCTGCCTCCGAGATAATCGGAATCCGGCATTAGGTACTGCGATGGACAAAAGTGCGCCAGCTCTCCACCACCACCCCACCCCCCCCACCCCCACGCCCTGCCTTAAAATCCACCTCCAAACTGAGCACAATATCCAGCCCTGGAAGTGGGAATTTGGAAGATGACCCCTCAAATATCTCAATGTCTTTTGTGTCTACAAACTGTTTCATACTGTACACTTTAATTTATTTCAGGTATAGTTCAGTTACATTGATCTGCCTAAGGGCAGATCCTCTGCTCATTTCTCCATGCCTCGTGGTCTTGTGCTTTCCTTTTCAGTTGCTTGTAGGAGCCTCCCATTTTCAATTTCAAGTTGTCTAACATCATCATTCTCTTTCTCCCTCTTGGTCTACATCCCTCTAATCTTTCTTCAATCACCACCTTCAGCAAGTTCTCATGACATAGAAAGTGGCCAATCCAACCTTGTTGTCTTTTCTTGATGATATTCAACAATGATCTATCCTCCTTCACCACCCTGAGAAATTCTTCATCGCTCTTGGGTTCACTTCAAGTGACCCACTCCATCCTTCTCCAGAACCACATTTCACAACTTTATAGTCTTTAGATGTCCACTTTTCTCAAGGCCAACATTTCAGCCCATCACAATAAGACACTCCAAATCACAGCCTTGATAATTCTTTCTTAAGATCTCCACTCATTCCTATATTGAGCAATTCTTTTTGTTTTGAGAATGGATTCTTTGCCATTGTTATTCTAGCTTGGATTTCTTTCTGACAGTAACCATCTTCTGACAAGATGCTTCCCAAGTATTTAAGTTGTGATGCTTGTTCCAGCTGTTGACCATTTATCTTGACCTCTACTTTCCCACCATTATTTCGTCCAATTTTTGTAACTTTCATCTTTTTAAAATTAATTTTCATTCTGTAAGCTTTCAGCACTTCATTCATTCTATCCTTAGTATCTATAGATCTTCAGCTGTGCCAGCCACCTGGCCATCTGCAAATCTCACTATCTTCACCAATTGAGCTCCTACTTCGACATCTTTCTGTACTTCACCTATTGCCTCTTACATCATGGCTTCCACATAGATGTTATAGTGCAATGGTGATAGTGGACAGCATTGCCTCACCCTGTGTCCGATTACCCCAGGTTCAGTTTCAGCAAATACTGTCCTGATTGTATTCTGTCTGTCCATGTAGAGAGCTTCAATCATTCTTTTATCTCTCCAGTCAGCTCTGATTGCCTCCAGCACTTTCAACAGCTTTTGCCAGTTCACCTGGTCAAAAGCTTTTTCATAATCCCCAAAGTAAATGTACACTTCTTGCTGGTATTCTATGCTTCTTTTGCTTAATACTCTCACCAGTGCTACTGCCTGTCTAGTTCCACAACCCTTCCTAAAATTGAATTGATCACAGCCAATGCAATGGCTTGCTTTGGCTTCCAATCTAATTGCTCGGATCTTTAACATTACCATGGATTTTTTTTATTCTTTCATGAGACTTGAGCATCACTGGCAAGTTCAGCATTTGTTTAAGCTTGTGGATGGAGTGCCCATCAAGTGAGCTGCTTTGTCCTGGATGGTGTTGAGCTTATTGAGTGTTGTTGGAGCCGCACTCATCCAGGAAAGTGGAGAGTATTCCATCACACTCCTGACTTTTGCATTGTAGATGGTGGACAGGCATTGGGGACTAATGCCTCTCCAGATCCTCCTTCCGCTTCACTTCCCTCTGACCCCACCCCTTCTGATCTGACCCCTTGCCGTGTATTCACTATACCCTCTGACCTCCCCCTCTCTGATGCTGAGCGTTCTGTACTCAGCAAAGGTCTCAGTTTTATCCCCTTATGCCCCCACCTCAATGAATTTCGCGCTCGGCATGACGTTGAGCTCTTCTTCCGTCGCCTCCGCCTCCGGGCTCACTTGTTCGACCAGGAGTCCTCCCCCCGACCAGCAGACCCATTCACCCGCCTCCAGCATTCTCCCTCTACCTGGACCCCACCCCCTGGCCTCTTACCCGCTCTTGATCTCTTCATTGAAAACTGTCGGCGAGACATTGGTCGTCTCAATTTCTCTGCCCTCCTCACTCACTCTAACCTGTCCCCCTCTGAACTTGAGGCACTCCGTTCTCTCTGGTCTAACCCCGACATGGTCATCAAACCTGCAGACAAGGGTGGTGCTGTTGTTGTATGGCGTACCGACCTCTACCTTGCAGAAGCTCAATGCCAACTCACAGACACCCCTTCCTACCTCCCTCTGGACCATGACCCCACCACCGAACATCAAGCCACCGTCCAAAGGACTGTCACTGACCTCATCTCCTCTGGAGATCTTCCCTCTACAGCTTCCAACCTCATAGTCCCACAACCCCGGACAGCCCGCTTCTACCTCCTTCCCAAAATCCACAAACGGGACTGTCCCGGCAGACCCATTGTGTCAGCCTGCTCCTGCCCCACTGAACTTATTTCTTCCTATCTAGACTCTATCTTTTCTCCGCTGGTCCAGTCTCTTCCCACCTACATCCGTGACTCTTCTGACGCCCTACGTCATTTTGACAATTTCCAGTTTCCTGGTCCCAACCGCCTCCTCTTCACTATGGACGTCCAATCGCTCTACACCTCCATCCCCCACCAGGATGGTTTGAGGGCTCTCCGCTTCTTCCTGGAACAGAGGCCCAACCAGTCCCCATTCACCAACACCCTCCTCTGCCTGGCTGAACTTGTTCTCACATTGAACAACTTCTCCTTCAACTCCATGCACTTCCTTCAAGTAAAAGGTGTCGCTATGGGTACCCGCATGGGTCCTAGTTATGCCTGTCTTTTTGTGGGATATGTCGAGCATTCTTTGTTCCAGTCCTACTCAGGCCCCCTCCCCCAACTCTTTTTCCGGTACATTGATGACCGTATCGGTGCCGTTTCCTGCTCCCGCCCCGAACTAGAAAACTTTATCAACTTTGCTTCCAATTTCCACCCTTCTCTCACCTTTACATGGTCCATCTCTGACACTTCCCTTCCCTTCCTCGACTTCTCTGTCTCCATCTCTGGGGATAGGTTGTCTACCAATATCCATTATAAGCCCACTGACTCCCACAGCTACCTCGACTACACTTCTTCACACCCTACCTCCTGTAAGGACTCCATTCCATTCTCCCAGTTTCTCCGTCTCCGACGCATCTGCTCTGATGATGCTACCTTCCATGACGGTGCTTCTGATATGACCTCCTTTTTCCTCAACCGAGGATTTCCCCCCACTGTGGTTGACAGGGCCCTCAACCGTGTCCGACCCATTCCCCGCACCTCTACCCTCACCCCTTCTCCTCCCTCCCAGAACCGTGACAGGGTTCCCCTTGTCCTCACTTTTCATCCCACCAGCCTCCATATCCAAAGGATCATCCTCCGCAATTTTCGCCACCTCCAGCGTGATGCCACTGCCAGTCGCATCTTCCCCTCCCTTCCCCTGTCAGCATTCCGAAGGGATCGTTCCCTCCGCGACACCCTGGTCCACTCCTCCATTACCCCCACCACCTCATCCCCGTCCCAGGGCACCTTCCCCTGCAATCGCAGGAGGTGTAATACCTGCCCATTTACCTCCTCTCTCCTCACTATCCCAGGCCCCAAACACTCCTTTCAGGTGAAGCAGCGATTTACTGGTACTTCTTTCAATGTAGTATGCTGTATTTGCTGCTCACAGTGTGGTCTCCTCTACATTGGGGAGACCAAGCGCAGACTGGGTGACCGCTTTGCGGAACATCTCCGCTCAGTCCGCAAGCAGGACCCTGAGCTTCCGGTTGCTTGCCACTTCAACACTCCCCCCTGCTCTCATGCTCACATCTCTGTCCTGGGATTGCTGCAGTGTTCCAGTGAACATCAACGCAAGCTCGAGGAACAGCATCTCATCTACCGATTAGGCACACTACAGCCTGCCAGACTGAACATTGAGTTCAATAATTTCAGAGCATGACAGCCCCCCCATTTTACTTTCGTTTTTAGTTATTTTTTCTTCCTTTTTTTACATTCCTTTTTACATTTTTTACAATCTTTTTTTGCATTTATTTCATTTCATCTTAGTTTGTTCAGATGGTTACCCACTGTTTTTTTCAGGTTGTTTTTCTTCAGGTTTGCACTTGCTGCTGTTCAATATTCAGTGTATTCACACCTAATCTGTACTAATGCTTTGTCTTTCAACACACCATTAACATATTGTTTGCCTTTGCTCCGTGACCTTTTGGTCAGCTATGTGGCCTGGTCCAATCTGCACCTTCTCCTTTGTTATCTCTTGCCCCACCCCCACCTCACTCGTTTATAATCTGTGACTTTTCTAATATTTGTCAGTTCCGAAGAAGGGTCACTGACCCGAAACGTTAACTCTGCTTCTCTTTCCACAGATGCTGCCAGATCTGCTGAGTGATTCCAGCATTTCTTGTTTTTGTTTCAGATTTCCAGCATCCGCAGTATTTTGCTTTTATTATATTGGGGAGTCAGCTCCTGGCTCCCGGATTCAGAACATCTCTCTTTTGTCTGATCCCATCTCTTTCTCTCCAGCTTCGGAATCCAATGAAGACACACGAACTCCAAGAGAGAAAAGTCTCCTACAGTGAACAAGGTTTAGGAAGAATACTGGGCCCCAATGAAAAGCAACATCAGCCTACAAAAGGACTCTACAATGAGCTCGAAGAACGGTAACAAATTCTTCAGAAATTGCCTCAAACCTCTCCACTTTGTTTTTCTTCTGTTCTTTTTTGTCCCTATTTGCATGTGTGTATCGCGTATGCATGCTAGCGTGGGCACATCATGTATCTGTAGACGTTAACTGAATTAGAGTTTAAGTTTTAATAAATGGTGGACAGGCTTTGGGAGTCAGGTGGTGAGTTACTTGGTGCAAAATTCCCAGCTGTAATGAAGTCTGGAGATGAGTTGTCTTCGTGGAACCCAAATTAAGCAGGTTATTGGTGAGTAAGTGTCACTTCATAGCACTATCAACGCCACCTTCCATCACTTTGCTGCTGAGAGTAGACTGATGGACCTAGACTTGGGCGGTAATTGGTCAGATTGGATTTTTTCTGTTTATTGTGGGCAGGACGTATGTGGGCAATTTTCCACAATGTTGGCTAGATGCCAGTGTTGTAACTGTACTGTAACAGATTGGCAAGAAGTATGGCTAATTCTGGAGCACAAGTCTTCAGCACTACAGCCGGGTTGTTGTCAGGATCCATAGCCTTTGCTGTATCTAATATACTCAGCGGTTTCTTGATGTCACGTGGCGTGAATTGAATTGGCTGAAGACTGGCATCTGTGATCATAGGGACTTCAGCAGGAGGCTGAGATGGATCATCCACTTGGTTGCAAATGTTTCAGCCTTGTTCTTTGCATTGATGTGCTGGGCTCCCCCATCTTTGAGGATGGGGATGTTCGTGGAACCTCCTCCTCCTGTTAGTTGTTTAATTGTCCACTACCATTCATGACTGGATGTGGTCAGACTGCAGAGCTTTGATCTGATCTATGGTTGTGAGATCATTTATCTCTGTCCATAGAATGCTTCTTCCACTGTTTAGCATGCATGTAGTCCTGTGTTGTAGTTTCACCAGATTGGCATCTAAGATACTGGATATGCTGATCCATGAGGTTACAGACTGTGGTGGAATGCAATTCTGCTTCCGATGGCCCACATAGCCTCATCGATGCCCAGTTTTGAGCTGTTCGATCTGTTCTGAATGTTTAGCACTGTGGTAGTGCTACATAACACAATGGACGGTGTCCTCAGTTTGAAGACAAGACTTTGCTCCAAAAGAACTGTGCAATGGCCACTCCTATCTCTACTGACATGGCAGATGTATCTGTGACAGGTAGATTGGTGAGACCGAGGTCAAGTAGGTTTTTTTCCTCTTGTTGGTTCTCTTCCCACATGCCACAGGCTCAGGCTGGGAGTTATGTCCTTCAGGACTTGACCAGCCCAGGCAGTTGTAGCGCTACCAAGCCACTCTTGGCAACGGGCATTGACGTTCCCCATCCAGAGTACATTCTCTGCTCTTATTATCTAAAGTGCTTCTTCCAACTGATGTTCAACATGATTCATCATTTAAGGTAGAACAATAGGTGTAATCAGCAGGAGGTTTCCTTGCCCATGTTTGACCTGATGCCATGAGAATTCATGGAGTCCAGAGTCAATGATGAGGACACCGAGGGCCACTCCCTCCCGATGGTTTACCACTGTGCCATCACCTCTGGTGGTTCTGACCTGCTGGTGGGACAAGCAATACCCAGGGATGATGATGGAGGAATCTGGGGCATTGGTTAAGGATATGCCTCTGTAACTAAGACTGCCTCAGGCTGTTGCTTGACTTGTATGTCATCTCTGGTTATATTATTGACATTGACATGAAAGTACTGCTTTAACACAGGCCCAGAATTTTCTGGAGCCAAATTAGTTGTTTTGTTTCACTTAACAATTGTTAATGATGTGGCAATGTCAATGGGACGTCTGGGACCTGGTGAATGGCAGTCCAGTAGCCTACCTCTTCAACTGGTGAAGTTTGGATATCTGATTATTTAAACAAAATATATTGAAGTATTGCTGAATTACAGGCAGGAAAATGTGATGCTCTAAGTTTTTTTGCATGTGGAAGATGACACATGAACAAATAATATAAGACAGCCTTGTGCCCAAGGTTCAGATTGCATTTGAATTCATCTAGAGGGTGAAGCAGAGTTAATGTTTCAGTTCTGTGACCTTTCATCAGAACTGGCAAAGGTTAGAAGAGAGTTAGGTTTTAAGCAAGTGAAGGGGGAGGGGGTGGGGGTTGGTGCAGGTGGGGGAGAGAACAAAGGGGAAGGTGTTTGATAAGGCAGAGGGCAGGAGAGATTAAATAACAAAGCTGTCCTGGGACAAAGGCAAAGAGTGTGTTAATGCTTTTGGTGAAAGACAAAGCATTAGTCCAGAGAGAGTGTTAATAGTGGAATAATGAACAGCTCTGACTACGGGAAAATCAGGCACATGATTAAAAAATAAAATATGAAAAAAAGGCCAGTCATGCTCTGAAGTTATTGAACTCAATGTGCAGTCTGTAAGGCTGTAGAGTGCCGAATCGAAAGATCAGGTGCTGCTCTTCGAGCTTGCTTTGATGTTGGAGACAGAGAAACTGGGAGAATGGAATGGAGTACTTACAGGAGGCAGGGTGTGAAGAACAAAGAACAGTACAGCACAGGAACAGGCCATTTGGCCCTCCAAGCCTGCGCCGATCTTGATGCCTGCCTAAACTAACACCTTCTGCACTTCCGGGGCCCATATCCCTCTATTCCCTTCCTATTCATATATTTGTCAAGATGTCTCTTAAACGTCGCTATCGTATCTGCTTCCACCACCTCCCCTGGCAGCAAGTTCCAGGCACTCACCACCCTCTGTGGAAAAAACTTGCCTCGCACATCCCCTCTAAACTTTGCCCCTCGCACCTTAAACCTATGTCCCCTAGTAACTGACTCTTCCACTCTGGGAAAAAGCTTCTGACTATCCACTCTGTCCATGCCGCTCATAACCTTGTAAACCTCTAACATGTCGCCCCTCACTCCTCCGTCGTTCCAGTGAAAACAATCCGAGTTTTTCCAACCTCTCCTCATAGCTAATGCCCTCCAGACCAGGCAACATCCTGGTAAACCTCCTCTGTACCCTCTCCAAAGCCTCCACGTCCTTTTGGTAGTGTGGCGACCAGAATTGCACGCAATATTCTAAGTGTGGCCTAACTAAGGTTCTGTACAGCTGCAACATGACTTGCCAATTTTTATACTCTATGCCCCGACCGATGAAGGCAAGCACGCCATATGCCTTCTTGACTACCTTATCCACCTGTGTTGCCACTTTCAGTGACCTGTGGACTTGTACGCCCAGATCTCTCTGCCTGTCAATACTCCTAAGGGTTCTGCCATTTACTGTATACCTCCCACCTGTATTAGACCTTCCAAAATGCATTACCTCACATTTGTCCGGATTAAACTCCATCTGTCATTTCTCCGCCCAAGTCTCCAACCGATCTATATCCTGCTGTATCCTCTGACAATCCTCATCATTATCCGCAACTCCACCAACCTTTGTGTCGTCCGCAAACTTACTAATCAGACCAGCTACATTTTCCTCCAAATCATTTAGTCGCGGTAGCTGTGGGAGCCGGTGGGCTTATAAAGGATATTAGTGGACAGCCTATCCCCAGAGATGGAGACAGAGAAGTTGAGAAAAGGAAGAGAAGTGTCAGAGATGGACCATGTAAAGGTGAGAGAAGGGTGGAAATTGGAAGCAAAGATGGTAACGTTTTCCAGTTCGGGGCGGGAGCAGGAAACGGCACTGATACAGTCATCAATGTACTGGAAAAAGGGTTGGGGGAGGGGGCCTGAGTAGGACTGGAACAAGGAATGTTCGATATATGCCACAAAAAGACAAGCATAACTACGACCCATGTGGGTATCCATAGCAACACCTTTTACTTGACGGAAGTGAGTGGAGTTGAAGGAGAAGTTGTTCAATGTGAGAACAAGTTCAGCCAGGCGGAGGAGGGTGGTGGTGGGTGGGGACTGGTTAGGTCACTATTCAAGGAAGAAGCGGAGAGCCCTCAAACTGTCCTGCTGGGGGATGGAGGTGTAGAGAAATTGGACGACCATAGTGAAGAGGGTTAGGGCCAGGAAACTGGAAATTGTCAAAATGACGTAGGGTGTCAGAAGAGTCATGGATGTAAGTAATCTCTCCTGCCTCTGCCTTATCAAACACCTTCCCCTTTGTTCTCTCCCTCACCCTTCACTTGCTTTAAACCTAATTCTTTTCTAACATTTGACAGTCCTCATGACGGTTCACACAGTTGAAACGTTAACTCTGCTTCACTCTCCACAGATGCTGCCAGACCTGCTGAGTATTTCCAGCACTTTTTGTTTTTATTTCAGATTTCCAGCATTTGCAGTATTTTGTTTTTATTCCAATCTGTGTTCTTTGTTTCCTTTAAGTTCTATTATTTAGTTGTATTCCCTCATGCATCTTCTTTTCTCTGTGAAGGATTTATTTTCCTTTATAATTTCCCCAGTTCAAAATGCATTCTGGTCACATGTTTTATTTGATATGTGCAGAGCAGTTATCATTAATTGTTATCTGGTTTCTTAGTGGAAGGCCATTGGAAACATAAATTACCTCATTAACATTGTCCCTATGCTATGAAATTGTCCAACAATGTGTGTCAATTCGCAACTCACGGTGTATCTCTTCCTCGGCACCAAGTGCTGTGTTTTGAATGCATTAATAGCAGTGAATACCATGAAATTGCTGTTAATGTGGATTAATTGAGGCAAACCAGAATGGATTTGTTAAAGGCAAACCATGTTTAACTAATGTGATTGAGTTTTTTGATGAGGTAACAGAGAGGGTTGATGAGGGTAATGTGTTTGATGTGGTGTACATAGACTTCCAAAAGGCACTTGATAAAGTGCCACTTAACAGGTTTGTCAGCAAGTTAAAGCCCATGCAATAAAAGGGACAGTGGCAGCATGGAAACAGAATAGTGGTGATCTGGAGGAAGGTAGACAGTGGGGTCCCCCCAGTGGCCGTACTTTTCTTGTTTATATATTAATGACGTAGACTTGGGTGTGCAGGGCATAAATTAAAATTTTTTAGATGACACAAAGCTTGGACGTATTGTGAACTGTGAGGAGGATAGTTATAGACTTCAAAGAGGACAGACAACCTGGTGGAATGGGCGTACACGTGGCAGATGAAAATTAATGCAGAAAAGTGTGAAATGATACATTTTGGTTGAAAGAACAAGGATAGGCAATATAAAATAAAGGATGCAATTCTAAAAGCGGTGCAGGAGCATAGGGACCTAGGGGTATATGTGCACAAATCATTGAAGATTGCAGCGCAGGTTGAGAAAGTGATTAATAAGCCTTCAGGATCCTAGGCTTTATAAATAGAGGCACAGAGTACAAAAGCAAGGAAGTTATGGTGAACCTTTATAAAACACTAGTTTGGCTTCAACTGGAGTATTGTGTCCAATTCCGGGCACTACACCTTTAGGAAGGATGTGAAGGCTTTAGAGAGGGTGCAGAAAAAATTTCCGGTGATGAGCGACTTCAGTTACGTGGTTAGACTGGTGAAGCTGGGGCTGTTCTCCTTGGAGAAGAGAAGATTGAGAAAAGATTTGATAGATGTGTTCAAAATCATGAGCAGTCTGGACAGATTAGATAGGGAGAAACTCTTCCTGTTGACGGAAGTGTCAAGAAGTAGAGGATATCGATTTAAGGTGAATTGCAAAAGAATCGAAGGCGGCATGAGGAAATTGTTTTTACACAGTGAGTGCTTAGGATCTGGAATGCACAGTCTTACCATGTAACTGAAATCGCTCATCCTGGAAATCTTTTCTGCACCCTCTCTAAAGCCTTCACATCCTTCCTAAAGAGTAGTGCCCAGAATTGGACACAATACTCCAGTTGGAGGCAGATTCAGTCGAGACTTTCAAAAGAGAATTGGATAATTATCTGAAGAGAAAAAAAAAAATTGCAGGGCTACGGGGAAAAGGCTGGAGAGTAGGACTAGCTGAGTTGCTCTTGTGGAGAGGCAGCATGGATACGAATGGCTGAATGGCCTCCTTTTGTGCTGTAGCCATTCTATGATTCTTATTTTTTCAGCACTTTCTGGAATCAAAAAATGTGCAAATAACAATACAAAAAGGAATCAAATTTTTACCATGGTTGCTGGGATTCTAATTCTACTCTGCTGCCCTCTTCTGGATGCACTTCCACTTTGAATGTGTTGGGAGAATTCCAATAATACCAGGCGAATTGCAGAGCAGCACAAATCATCCAACAATTTGTGGCAATTCGCAAGTCACAGTGTATCTCTTCCTCGGCAAAACTGCTGTGTTTTGTGCACACTCATAATAGCGAGGGTCATGAACTCACGTTTTTAAGCACATTCTGGGAAACATATGTGAAAATAACAAATTATAAAGGAGTTAAAACTTGACAATTGTTGCTGTGATTCTAATTCTACCCTCCGCTGCCCTCTTCTGGATTCTAAAATATTTTCACCATAAACATATTGGGGGAATCGAAAGATGGTCGAAACGAGGAATTAAGAGTGCGAAAAGGGGTCATGAAATATCTTTAGCAAACAGGGTTAAAGAAAATCCCAAAGCCTTTTATTCATATATAAGGAGAAAGAGGGTAACTAGAGAAAGGATTTGCCCACTCAAGGACAAAGGAGGAATGTTATGCTTGGAGTCAGAGAAAATGGGTGAGATTCTAAACGAGTACTTTGCATCGGTATTCACCGAGGACAGGGACATGACGGATGTTGAGGTTAGGAACAGATGTTTGATTACTCTAGGTCAAGTTGGCATAAGGAGGGAGGAAGTGTTGGGTATTCTAAAGGGCATTAAGGTGGACAAGTCCCCAGGTCCGGATGGGATCTATCCCAGGTTACTGAGGGAAGCGAGAGAGGAAATAGCTGGGGCCTTAACAGATATCTTTGCAGCATCCTTAAACACGGGTGAGGTCCCGGAGGACTGGAGAATTGCTAATGTTGTCCCCTTGTTTAAGAAGGGTAGCAGGGATAATCCAGGTAATTATAGACCGGTGAGCCTGACGTCAGTGGTAGGGAGGCTGCTGGAGAAGATACTGAGGGATAGGATCTATTCCCATTTGGAAGAAAATGGGTTTATCAGTGATAGGCAACATGGTTTTGTGCAGGGAAGGTCATGTCTTACCAACTTAATAGAATTCTTTGAGGAAGTGACAAAGTTGATTGATGAGGGAAGGGCTGTAGATGTCATATACATGGACTTCAGTAAGGCGTTTGATAAGGTTCCCCATGGCAGGCTGATGGAGAAAGTGAAGGCACATGGGGTCCAAGGTGTACTAGCTAGATGGATAAAGAACTGGCTGGGCAACAGGAGACAGAGAGTAGCAGTAGAAGGGAGTTTCTCAAAATGGAGACGTGTGACCAGTGGTGTTCCACAGGGATCCGTGCTGGGACCACTGTTGTTTGTGATATACATTAATGCCTGTGCTGGGACGAGGGAGCAGTACCCCAGGACATGCGCGATGCCAACATCATCACCCTCTATAAAAACAAAGGTGACCGCGGTGACTGCAACAACTACCGTGAAATCTCCCTGCTCAGCATAGTGGGGAAAGTCTTTGCTCGAGTCGCTCTGAACAGGCTCCAGAAGCTGGCCGAGCGCGTCTACCCTGAGGCACAGTGTGGCTTTCGTGCAGAGAGATCGACCATTGACATGCTGTTCTCCCTTCGTCACATACAGGAGAAATGCCGTGAACAACAGATGCCCCTCTACATTGCTTTCATTGATCTCACCAAAGCCTTTGACCTCGTCAGCAGACGTGGTCTCTTCAGACTACTAGAAAAGATTGGATGTCCACCAAAGCTACTAAGTATCATCACCTCATTCCATGACAATATGAAAGGCACAATTCAACATGGTGGCTCCTCATCAGAGCCCTTTCCTATCCTGAGTGGTGTGAAACAGGGCTGTGTTCTCGCACCCACACTTTTTGTGATTTTCTTCTCCCTGCTGCTTTCACATGCGTTCAAATCCTCTGAAGAAGGAATTTTCCTCCTCACAAGATCAGGGGGCAGGTTGTTCAACCTTGCCCGTCTAAGAGCGAAGTCCAAAGTACGGAAAGTCCTCATCAGAGAACTCCTCTTTGCTGACGATGCTGCTTTAACATCTCACACTGAAGAGTGCCTGCAGAGTCTCATCGACAGGTTTGCGTCTGCCTGCAATGAATTTGGCCTAACCATCAGCCTCAAGAAAACGAACATCATGGGGCAGGACGTCAGAAATGCTCCATCCATCAATATTGACGACCACGCTCTGGAAGTGGTTCAAGAGTTCACCTACCTAGGCTCAACTATCACCAGTAACCTGTCTCTAGATGCAGAAATCAACAAGCGCATGGGTAAGGCTTCCACTGCTATGTCCAGACTGGCCAAGAGAGTGTGGGAAAATGGCGCACTGACACGGAACACAAAAGTCCGAGTGTATCAGGCCTGTGTCCTCAGTACCTTGCTCTACGGCAGCGAGGCCTGGACAACGTATGCCAGCCAAGAGCGACGTCTCAATTCATTCCATCTTCGCTGCCTTCGGAGAATACTTGGCATCAGGTGGCAGGACTATATCTCCAACACAGAAGTCCTTGAAGCGGCCAACACCCCCAGCTTATACACACTACTGAGTCAGCGGCGCTTGAGATGGCTTGGCCATGTGAGCCGCATGGAAGATGGCAGGATCCCCAAAGACACATTGTACAGCGAGCTCGCCACTGGTATCAGACCCACCGGCCGTCCATGTCTCCGCTATAAAGACGTCTGCAAACGCGACATGAAATCGTGTGACATTGATCACAAGTCGTGGGAGTCAGTTGCCAGCATTCGCCAGAGCTGGCGGGCAGCCATAAAGACAGGGCTAAATTGTGGCGAGTCGAAGAGACTTAGTAGTTGGCAGGAAAAAAGACAGAGGCGCAAGGGGAGAGCCAACTGTGCAACAGCCCCGACAAACAAATTTCTCTGCAGCACCTGTGGAAGAGCCTGTCACTCCAGAATTGGCCTTTATAGCCACTCCAGGCGCTGCTTCACAAACTACTGACCACCTCCAGGCGCGTATCCATTGTCTCTCGAGATAAGGATGCCCAAAAGAGAAAGAAAAGAGACATTAATGATTTGGAGGAAAGTATAGGTGGACTGATTAGCAAGTTTGCAGACGACACTAAGATTGGTGGAGTAGCAGATAGTGAAGGGGACTGTCAGAGAATACAGCAGAATATAGATAGATTGGAGAGTTGGGCAGAGAAATGGCAGATGGAGTTCAATCAGGGCAAATGCGAGGTGATGCATTTTGGAAGATCCAATTCAAGAGTGAACTATACAGTAAATGGAAAAGTCCTGGGGAAAATTGATGTCCAGAGAGATTTGGGTGTTCAGGTCCACTGTTCCCTGAAGGTGGCAACGCAGGTAAATAGAGTGGTCAAGAAGGCATATGGCATGCTTTCCTTCATCGGACGGGGTATTGAGTACAAGAGTTGGCAGGTCATGTTACAGTTGTATAGGACTTTGGTTCGGCCACATTTGGAATACTGCGTGCAGTTCTGGTCGCCACATTACCAAAAGGATGTGGATGCTTTGGAGAGGGTGCAGAGGAGGTTCACCAGGATGTTGCCTGGTATGGAGGGCGCTAGCTATGAAGAGAGGTTGAGTAGATTAGGATTATTTTCATTAGAAAGACGGAGGTTGAGGGGGGACCTGATTGAGGTGTACAAAATCATGAGAGGTATAGACAGGGTGGATACCAAGAGGCTTTTTCCCAGAGTGGGGGATTCAATTACTAGAGGACACGAGTTCAAAGTGAGAGGGGAAAAGTTTAGGGGGGATATGCGTGGAAAGTTCTTTACGCAGAGGGTGGTGGGTGCCTGGAACGCGTTGCCAGCGGAGGTGGTAGATGCGGGCACGATGGCGTCTTTTAAGATGTATCTAGACAGATACATGAATGGGGAGGAAGAAAAGAGATACAGACCCTTAGAAAATAGGCGACATGTTTAGATAGAGGATCTGGATCGGCGCAGGCTTGGAGGGCCGAAGGGCCTGTTCCTGTGCTGTAATTTTCTTTGTTCTTTGTTCTCTTTATGGTCCATTTAAAATTTGTTCTACAGGTACACACTTCCGAGTGGATGTGGTCTATTGTATGCTTGTTTGGTATGCTGCCACCTTAATTAGTCTAGCTGAGAGAGATACTTCAATCTAGGGTAGTTAGAACATTAATATTTATTATGTTAGAACGATATACATCTTCACACGAGTCTGTGTGACTCCACCAAAGCCACACTGCATATAGCTTCAAGTCTCTCTCACATCTAATCTCTTCCATCATCATGGTAGGAGGTATTCTTTACCCTCTCTCAAGGTTAACCCTTTCAGACCCTTATACTACAGTGCACGATCCGGTAGCAAAATTGGTTGTGTAGTTCCCATATTCTTGGTGCTATGGGCTCCGCTTTGAGTCCAATATGGCATCCACATCACGTGTGCACCAGATGACATTTTGGTAAGGGCATTAGTCTGGATGCAGGAAGCCTGAGCCAGACATATACACAGTAGGCAGATCCTGGCATCAGTCAGCATATCTGCTTATTTGATGCCAGCAGTGCCATTTTCAACTCGAATGCTTCAGTTATTTCCCTCTTATAACCTTGCACAGCTGAACATGCAAGAACATACTTTCATATTATTTATTTACTGATACAGCACTGAAACAGGCCCTTCGGCCCACCGAGTCTGTGCCAACCAAGAACCACCCATTTATACTAACCCTACAGTAATCCCTTATTCTCCATCACCTACCTACACTAGGAGCAATTTACAATGGCCAATTTACCTATCACCTGCAAGTCTTTGGCAGTGGGAGGAAACCGCAGCACCCGGCGAAAACCCACGCAGTCACAGGGAGAACTTGCAAACTCCACACAGGCAGTACCCAGAATTGAACCCGGGTCCCTGGAGCTGTGAGGCTGCGGTGCTAACCACTGTGCCACTGTGCCACCCTGATTGATTTTTACTGGCTGTTGCTGAGTTAGTAGAAGAGTTTATTGGTTTGTACTGCTATTTAAAAGTCCTGAAGTCTACGAGGGGAGGTGTGGCACATAGTGAAGGCCTTGGTTCCAAGTTCAAGGGTTTTGCTCAGACCATTTGCTTCCAGAAACTACTGGATGCAGCATTTATTGCCCATCCCTAATTGCCCTTGAGAAGGTGGTGGTGAGCCACCTTCTTGAACCGCTGCAGTCCATCTGGTCTAGGTACACTCACTGTGGTGTTAGGGATTTTGACCCAGCGACAGTGAAGAAACGGAATTATAGTTCCAAGTTAGAATGGTGTGTGGCTTGGAGGGGAACTTGCAGGTAGTGTTGTTCCCATGCATCGGCTGCTCTTGTCCTTCTAGGTGGTAGTGGTCGCGTGTTTGGAAGGTACTGTCGAAGGAGCCTTGGTGAGTTGTTGCCGTGCATCTTGTAGATGGTACACACTGCTGCCACTGTGCATCAGTGGTGGAGGGAGTGAATGTTGAAGGTGGTGGATGGGGTGCCGATTAAATGGGCTGCTTTGTCCTGGATGGTGTCGAGCTTCTTGAGTGTTGTTGGAGATGCACTCATAAAGGCAATGGAGACTATTCCATCACACTCCTGACTTGTGCTTTGTAGATGGTGGACAAGCTTTGGGCAGTCAGGAGGTGGGTTACTTGCAGCAGAATTCCCAGCCTCTGACCTGCTCTTGTAACCACAGTATTTATATGGCTGGTCCAATTAAGTTTCTGATCAACGGTAACTCCCACGATGTTGGTGGGAGAGTCAGTGATGGTAATGCCATTGAGTGTCAAGAGAAAATGGTTAGACTCTCTCTCGTTGGAGATAGTCATTGCCTGGCACTTGTGGGGCACGAATGTTACTTGCCACTTGACAGCCCAAGCCTGAATGTTTTACTTCTGCTCAGATCCCTCCTCCTCATCCCTCTTCTAACAGCTTGTCCTGCCCTAATTGGCCTCTTTTCATTTTCCAGTTATGTTCAATTTGAGACAAAGCACCACCACACCAACCATTCTTCCTTGAACAGAGGCCCAACCAGTCCCAATCCACCACCACCCTCCACTGACTGGCTTAACTTGTTCTCACATTGAACAACTTCTCCTTCAACTCCACTCACTTCTGTCAAGTGAAAGGTGTTGCTATGGGTACCCGCATGGGTCCTAGTTATGCTTGTCTTTTTGTGGGATATGTCGAACATTCCTTGTTCCATTCCTACTCAGGCCCCCTCCCCCAACTCTTTTTCCGGCACGTTGGTGACTGTATCGGTGCCGTTTCCTGCTCCCGCCCCGAACTGGAAAACTTTATCAACTTTGCTTCTAATTTCCACCCTTTTCTTACCTTTACATGGTCCATCTCAGACACTTCCATTCCCTTCCTCTATTTCTCTGTCTCCATCTCTGGGGATAGGCTGTCTACTAATATCGTTTAGAAGCCCACTGACTCCCACAGTTACCTCGATGAAACTTCTTCACATCCTGCCTTCTGTAAGGACTCCATTCCATTCTCCCAGTTTCTCCTTCTCCGACGCATCTGCTCTGATGATGCAACCTTCCATGACAGCGCTTCTGATATGTCCTCTTTTTTCCTCAACCGAGGATTCCCCCCCCCCCCCCCACTGTGGTTGACAGGGCCCTCAACTGTGTCAGGCCCATTTCCCACACCTCTACCCTCACCCCTTCCCCTCCCTCCCAAAACCGTGACAGGGTTCCCCTTGTCCTCACTTTCCACCCCATCAGCCTCCATATCCAAAGGATCATCCTCTGCCATTTCTGCCATCTCCAGCGTGATGCCACGACTAAACACACCTTCCACTCCCTTCACCTGTCAGCATTCCGAAGGAATCATTCCCTCCACAACACCCTGGTCCACTCCTCTATTACCCCCACCACCTCGTCCCCTTCCCATGGCACCTTCCCCTGCAATCGCAGGATGTGTAATACCTGCCCATTTACCTCCTCTCTCCTCACTATTCCAGGCCCCAAACACTCCTTTCAGGTGAAGCAGCGATTTGCTTGTACTTCTTTCAATGTAGTATTGAGTATTCACTGCTCACATCGTGATCTCCTCTACATTGGGGAGACCAAACGCAGACTGGGTGACCGCTTTGCGGAACACCTCCGCTCAGTCTGCAAGCATGACCTCGAGCTTCCGGTTGCTTGCCATTTCAACACTCCCCTCTGCTCTCATGTTCACATCTCTATCCTGGGATTGCTACAGTATTCCAGTGAACATCAACGCAAGCTCGAAGAACAGCATCTTATTTGCCGATTAGGCACACTACAGCCGGCCGGACTGAACATTGAGTTCAATAATTTCAGAGCATGATGGGTCCCCCATTTTACTTTTATTTTTAGTTGTTTTTTCTTCTTCCTTTTTAAAATATTTTTTGTGTTTATTTTATTTTATTTCATCTTAGTTTGTTCAGTTTGCTTACCCACTGTTTTTTTCATGTTTGTACTTGCGTCTGTTCAATTTTCAGTCCGTTAACACCCTATCTGTACTAATGCTTTGTCTTTCAACACACCATTAACATAATTTTTGCCTTTGCTCCATGACCTGCTGGTCAGCTATTCTGTGACCTTGTCCTATCTACACCTTCTCCTTTGTTATCTCTTACCCCACCCCCGCTTTACTTGCTTATAACCTTGCACAGTTCTAATATTTGACAGTTCTGAAAAAGGGTCACTGTCCTGAAACATTAACTCTGCTTCTCTCTCCACAGATGCTGCCAAACCTGCGGAGTATTTCCAGCATTTCTTGTTTTTATCCCAGACCAACCATGCCTGGAAGCAACTTGTTTCAGTACAAGATTTTCCTATATTACAACCCTGACCAGTGACTACTGTTACGAGCAGGTGAGAAAGGTGGCTAGGGGTCCCTTTCAGCCTTCACCTGGTCTTACTGTAATAGAATTTTGTTTTTAAACACACTGTGTTTTGAGCTCCCTCTTGCTGAATCCTTGTTCACCACTTTCCAATTATAAGGCAAAGAAATGAGCAAAAACAGGTTTTCTTAGGTTTAAAGAAGAAAAGTCAAATTTATTAAAACTTAAACTTAAACTCTAATTCGGTTAGTGCCTACGGATACACGCCATGCCCCACACTAGCATGCATACGCAACACGCACATGCAAATAGAGACAGAAAAGAGAAGAAAACTAGTGGAGAGATTTGAGGCAATCTCTGAAGAGGGGTTTTGTTACTGTGCTTCGAGCTCACTGTAGTCCTTGTTTGTAAGTAGGTCTTGCTTTTGTTGGGGGCCCAGTTTTCTTCTTAAACCTTGTTCACTGTAGGACACTTTTCTCTCTCGGGGTTCCTATGTCTTCAATGGATTCCAAAGCTGGTGAGAGAGATGAGAGCAGACATAGGATAGGCTGTGGCAATCCATCAGCAAACAGATTTCTGAATTCAAATTCTCTGTGGCAAGTTCAAAAAAAACCTTCAGCAGTCAGTTAGTCATGTGACTAAACTGGTCTGACCATGTCTGTTTGAGTATTCGACCAACTTAGAAGCTAACCTGGAATGCTAGCTCCTCCACCTGCAACGTCTGGTAATCAAAAGTCCATTGTGGATTGAATGTATCGGGGAATGGTCTTTTGTCCCTTATAAGCACAGTCTGTAAATATGCAATGTCTTTCCAGTCAAGGGTCTGGTGTTGCTTTCTTTTAAAAAGCAAGTTCTTTCTTTACTCCAGTAACAGTTTAAAAATCAATTTTCATGTGGCGAAATTAATATGCCTCATTCTTGGCAAGTGGGGGCATGCATTACAGTACACGTCAAACATATTTCATTGGCTGTGAAGCACTTTGGGAAATCATGAGTTTGTGAAAGGTGTTATATGAATGCAAATCTCCCTTTCTTTCGAAATGAGCAAATAAGTCATTCTGCACCAACCAACCACTCTCTGCAGCTTAGAAACAGTATTGGAACCACACAGTGGATCTTTAGAATTGTTGGATTCACTCCAGCGTTTCTCGTGGTAAAGGTACAGCTACTGTGATGCGGCAACAATAGTTCTCCCCTTAATTGGGATAGACGTATTTCGCCAAACTCTGTAGCTTTCTACTTGGGGATTTAAGATAAATGTTACTTAAAGTGTGATGATGAATTTCTTAAATGTTTTACTGCAACAATATTTAGACTTAAAACTTGGATTCTCTCCAAAAAATAAGATTATTGCCGGAATTTTATGTTGGGCGGGAGGCCCCACCCACCGGTTAAAAAGTTAGGGCCGAGCCCACCTCCACCGGGCCTATGGAGCCATGCCGGGATTTTACACTCCCTGAGCCCTTTATTGGCCTTGGGCGGGACCTCCACCTCTCTGAGGCAGGAAGTCCCACCTAATGGAGCTGCTGTGGGGTCAATCAGCGGGCCGGCAGCTCTTAGTCCCAGTAGCACCACTGGGAGCGATGGCCACTACTGAGACTACAACCCAGCTACAGCCGCAACAGGGACGATGACCCTGGAAGACAGGTACGTTTTTGGGGCCTTACCAGGGAAAATCAGCTGGGCTCCAGCGAGGCAAGGGGGGTTGGTTGTGGGGGGTGGGGCGACTTTCTTTCTGTGGGAGTGGTTGGGACTTCAGGGGCAGCCCTCTGTGTGGCACAGGGTGCTCCATCAGGAGGACCCCCCCTCCCCTCACAGCCCGCAAGGAGGCTCCAAGTTTTTAACCGCTTGCCCGCCGCTGGTAAAATACGAGCAGCGGCAGGAGGAGGCCCTTAAATGGCTGTTAATTGGCCACTTGAGGGCCTTGTTTGGCCTGGGGCAGGGGGGCCGTTTCTTGCCGCCACTGCCCCTTGCAAAATTTCAGTGGGGGCAGGAAAGCATTGGGAATGGCAACCCCCGCCTCCCACTCAATTTTATGGCCCCACCCCGCCACCAGCCCGCTCCTGTGGGAGGCTGTAAAATTCCGGCCTATACTTTCTTTCTTTTCCTAGAACCATTCATGTTGTGATTGACTTTCCCATCAAATGTGAATTGCATGTTCGGTTCTCCAAAAAACTTTTATATAATTTAGAAAATATATTGCCACATATAATCTTCTGTATCTCAAACTCAAGAACCTATCTCCGTAAACTCTTCAGTGGAGAGGTACATTATTGAGGAGAGGTGCCCGGACCCTTATAATATCTGGGTTGTTGTAATCTGGCCAGAACTTGTTGCAAAGGCTATCTGGAGGACGATAATATCCTCAGCTGGTTCCTCTCCTTTGGGGAGAGTTAGATCAGTTCTTCAGACCTATTCTAGTGTCTGTGAGATGTGTCTTTCTCAACCTGACGTGAGAGTGATCATCTGGGGAGTACATCTGATCCAGGATGGTCCCAAAAAGGGGCTAGGATTATAATCCACTTCACAGTCTGTCTTTTTACAGTCTGCTCTGTTCAAATTAGTGAACATTTTGCAGAACAAACACACAGGCCGGAATTTAATATGACCCAGTGGGGTCGTGGTCCGGGACGCGGAAGCCGGTGCCAAAGGCGCTCCCATTCTGCACTCAACGGCTGCCGTGATCGAGTGCTAGGTATCTAATTAGAGTCGCAGCAGCAGACTTTTGATTAGAATAGGTGCGCGTGGGCGGGAAGGTGTGTGCTGCGGGGTCAGGGCAAGAGCCAGAAGAAGGTGCTGATAGCCATATAAAAGGACTGTCAGCACCTTTAGTGGCTCTGAGAAAGCTGCATGCTTCTCAGAGTACAGTGGGACGAGCAAGAGCTACATTGAGGACACGTATAGCTGGTTCAGAGAACACGACCTGTCCTCTGACTGTAAAGGGCGAACCACCCGACCTTCACAGATACCAAGCTGAGACATTGGAGGATCAGTACCTGCTTGCGGAAATGGCAGAGAGAACCAACCCGATGGCCCCACAGTTCGCCGATGACTCCTGACAGATCTTTGCGGCCGGTGCACTCTGTGGCCTTTTGCCCCTCCCCCATTACCAGGCTGCAGCTGGTCAGCAGGCCGCTGGTTTCTTTGGCTACCTGTCCCTCCTTGTGCCGTCCTCTTCCTCGTTGGAGGACCCTCCTCCAGAATGGATAATGCCCATGGTAGCAGCGTCCCAAAGATGCATTAGGGACAGCTTTTTGCTGCCTGCTGCAAAGGACAGGCACTCGCAACCCCCACCCCCACCTGCCCACCCCCTGTCTGGGGTAAATCACAGAAGCTATGGCCTTACCAGAAGTATTAATCACTCAAGTGAGCCCTGGTGAGCCAGCAATATCAGCCCCAACCTTGGAATTTGATGCTAAATAAAACACACAAAATAGAAAATTCCAGTACCTCTAGCTCCTTCAGTGAGTTGCCACTCATTTAAAGCTGCTGGGTCTGTGAGCACTGTCCCCCCCACCCCCCCCCCGCACTGTGTGACCCATGCGTAGAATGTAAAATGGCACGGGTGACGCAATATGGCCGTCAATTGCCTTAAATTGGCAATTGACATTGTGGGTGTGAATCCCCTCCACAGAGTAGCTGTGGCCATCTTGGTATTTTGACTGTGGAGGGGGATTTAAATTGCCTGACGTCCAACAGGTGTAAGATGGAAATATAGCGTCATGATATCAGGGTCCCGTTTTGAAGTTATTGCCCCCCATTTTTCACTGCAGCCGCCTCCGAGGACGCCCAATTTGAGAAGCTAAAATTCCGGCCACAATTTCAGTGTTGGTTCGTGTGTATTTACTTCAAAAAAAACTTTCCCAAGGTTCATACAATGGATTGTGTGCTATCGGCATTGCACTTTACTTCTTGTTCCAAGGTTCCTTTGATTGACCACTGTAAAACCAATGAGTAGAAACAAGCAATATGAATACTCCAAACTGTGCATTACCAAACTCACCTCATCTGCCAGAACCTAAGTACCTTAATGAACCAGCTTTTCCTGAAACTGTAACGGCAGGTGAACAAAGCATGCCATTATTAATTCGCACATGCAGCAAGGAAGAGATGCCTCATGAATTGTAAGCTGCCACAAGTTGCTAACTGATTTTTGCCACTTCACAGTTCCGAAGAAGGGTCACTGACCCGAAACGTTAACTCTGCTTCTGTTTTCACAGATGCTGCCAGACCTGCTGAGTGGCTCCAGCATTTCTTGTTTTTGTGCCACTTCACTGTTAGCTTTGTGAAAGCGGCATCTCGAGCTTAACCACCCTGTTATTTTCAAGACGTTACAAACATAAGAGCGTCAGGTATAGGAGCAGGAGAAGGCCATTCAGCCCTTCGAGACCACTCTGCCATTCAATGTGATCTTGGCTGCTCTTCTACTTCAACACCATTTTTCTGCACTATCCCCAAAACCCTTGATGTTTTTAATATGTAGAAATCTATTGATCTCAGTCTTGAGCATACTCAATGACTGAGCCTCCACAGCCCTCTGGGGCAAAGAATTCCAAAGATTCACCACCCTCTGAGTGAAGAAATTCCTCCTCATTTCAGTCCTAAATGGCCTGCCCCTTATTCTGAGACTGTGTCCCCTGGTTCTAGACTCCCCAGCCAGAGGAAACATCCCTCCTGCATCAACCCTGTCGCGCCCTGTAAGAATTTTGTATATTTAAATGAGATCACCTCTCATTTTTCTAACTCCTGAGAATAAAGGCCCAAGTCAATTTAATCTTTCCTTCTAGGACAATCCCTCCATCCCAGGAATTAGTTTGGTGAATTGAGGCATTTGTACATTAATTGCCCATTAAACTCATCACAGAAAGTTAAGTTTTGTAATTATCAATGGAAGTATCCTTTCCACAATGTGAAAATTGTTAATGACTGCCATTCAACCTCATTGGCCCAGAAAGTAAACAATTATACTTGTGGGGCTGAATTTTCGTTTGTGGGTCCTGATTCTGCAGTCAGGAGGAACCACAGGTTGGGAACCCACATAAACCGGGGTTGGGACTCAGAGGACAATTTTTGAAGAAGCGGACAATTAAGTGGCCGCCTCCGGGAGGGTGGGCTTCCAAGGCTGGAGGATCTCTAGGAGGTCATCCAGCACTGGCTCATCGGCAGCCCCACCATCAGAGTTGGGAGCTGCCAATGCAGGGCTGAAGACCATTGTGGGTGTGAATCCCCTCCACAGAGTAGCTGTGGCCATCTTGGTATTTTGACTGCGGAGGGGGGTTTAAAATGATGCTGGAGTGCTGGTCCCTCGGTCTACCGCCAGGAGGCTGCCTCCATACATCGGCCGGGCTTCGGCTGCCACAGAGGGCCCGCTGGCCAACTGGAAAATTCCAGTCAGCCTCAGAATATAATGTTCTTTAATTCCCTTAATGGGCTACATGCTGCTTGCAAGCAGGTAGCTGTCACCACCCCCCCCGCCCCCCCCCCCCCCCGCTGCCCAACCCCTACCAGTCCTCTACCAAAATGGGCTACAGGCAGGAACATGCTGGCAAACTGGAGCTCTGCTCTAGAACACCACTTTTCTGGCTCTGCTGCCTCCGGTCTTGCCTCCGATGTGATTCGAAAATTCTGTCCATGGAGTATCACTCTTTCAGCATGTGAATTGTTTGAGGAGATTTAAAAAATTACATTTTTAATTATTTTTTTCTGACTTTCCCTGCCTCTTTTCTTTTTCTCTCTCAATATTTCTTTCCTTCTCTCTATTTCTCTTATAGGAACATGGGACAGGAGCAGGAGTAGGCCATTCGATAAGATCATGGCTGATCTGGTTATGGTCTCAACTCCATTTTCCTGTCTGCACACCCCCACCGCCCCCTACAACCACCCAATAACCCTTGACTCACTTGTCTGTCAAAATTCTAACTAACTCAGCCTTGAATAAAGAACAAAGAACAGCACAGCACAGGAACAGGCCATTCGGCCCTCCAAGCCTGCGCCGATCTTGATGCCTGCCTAAACTAACACCTTCTGCACTTCTGGGGCCCATATCCCTCTATTCCCTTCCTATTCATGTATTTGTCAAGATGTCTCTTAAACGTCACTATCGTATCTGCTTCCACCACCTCCCCTGGCAGCAAGTTCCAGGCACTCACCACCCTTTGTATAAAAAACTTGCCTCACACATCCCCTCTAAACTTTGCCCCTCGCACCTTAAACCTATGTCCCCTAGTAACTGACTCTTCCGCCCTGGGAAAAAACTTCTAACTATCCACTCTGTCCATGCCGCTCTTAACTTTGTAAACCTCTATCATGTCGCCCCTCCACCTCCGTCGTTCCAGTGAAAACAATCCGAGTTTTTCAAACCTCTCCTCATAGCTAATGCCCTCCAGACCAGGCAACATCCTGGTAAACCTCCTCTGTACCCTCTCCAAAGCCTCCACGTCTTTCTGGTAGTGTGGCCTAACTAAGGTTCTGTACAGCTGCAGCATGACTTGCCAATTTTTATACTCTATGCCCCGACTGATGAAGGCAAGCATGCCGTATGCCTTCTTGACTACCTTATCCACCTGCGTTGCCACTTTCAGTGATCTGTCGACCTGTACGCCCAGATCTCTCTGCCTGTCAATACTCCTAAGGGTTCT
This sequence comes from Heterodontus francisci, assembly GCF_036365525.1. Taxonomy (NCBI): domain Eukaryota; kingdom Metazoa; phylum Chordata; class Chondrichthyes; order Heterodontiformes; family Heterodontidae; genus Heterodontus; species Heterodontus francisci. Next base: position 86,560,725 of record NC_090380.1, on the reverse strand, counting down.
GCCATTTACTGTATACTTCCCACCTGCATTAGACCTTCCAAAATGCATTACCTCACATTTGTCCGGATTAAACTCCATCTGCCATTTCTCCGCCCAAGTCTCCAATCGATCGATATCCTGCTGTATCCTCTGACAATCCTCATCATTATCCGCAACTCCACCAACCTTTGTGTCGTCCGCAAACTTGCTAATCAGACCAGCTACATTTTCCTCCAAATCATTTATGTATACTACAAACAGCAAAGGTCCCAGCATTGATCCCTGCGGAACACCACTAGTCACATCCCTCCATTCAGAAAAACACCCATCCACTGTTACCCTCTGTCTTCTATGACCGAGCCAGTTCTGTATCCATCTTGCCAGCTTCCCTCTGATCCCGTGTGACTTCACCTTTTGTACCAGTCTGCCATGCGGGACCTTGTCAAAGGCTTTACTAAAGTCCATATAGATAACATCCACTGCCCTTCCTTCATCAATCATCTTCGTCACTTCCTCAAAAAACTCAATCAAATTAGTAAGACACGACCTCCCCTTCACAAAACCATGCTGTCTCTCGCTAATAAGTTCATTTGTTTCCAAATGAGAGTAAATCCTGTCCCAAAGAATCCTCTCTAATAATTTCCCTACCACTGATGTAAGGCTCACCGGCCTATAATTTCCTGGATTATCCTTACCACCCTTCTTAAACAAACGCACAACATTGGCTATTCTCCAGTCCTCTGGGACCTCACTTGTAGCCAATGAGGATGCAAAGATTTCTGTCAAGGCCCCAGCAATTTCTTCCCTTGCCTCCCTCAGTATTCTAGGGTCGATCCCATCAGGCCCTGGGGACTTATCTACCTTAATGCTTTGCAAGACACCCAACACCTCCTCCTTTTTTGATAATGAGATGACTGAGACTATCTGCACTCCCTTCCCTAGGCTCATCATCCACCAAGTCCTTCTCTTTGGTGAATACTGATGCAAAGTACTCATTTACCACCTTGCCCATTTCCTCTGGCTCCACACATAGATTCCCATCTCTGTCCTTGAGTGGGCCAACCCTTTCCCTGGTTACCCTCTTGCTCTTTATATATGGATAAAAAGCCTTGGGCTTTTCACTGACCCAGCCTCCACTGCTTTCTGAGGAAGAGAATTCCACAGACGAACGACCCTCTGAGAGAAAAAAATTCTCCTCATCTCAGTCTTAAGAGGGAGACCTCTTGTTCTTTAAACTGTGTCCCCCAGTTCTAACCTCCCCCACAAGAGGAAACATCCTCCCGGTATCCACTCTATCAAGTTCCCTCAGGATCTTATTTGTTTCTATGAGATGACCTCTCATTCTTTTAAATTCTAATGGGTATAGGCCCAACCTGTTCAACATTTCTTCATTTATTAAGCTCTTCATCCCTGGAATGAGTCGAGTAAAACATCTCTGAACTGCTTCTAACTGCAATTTTATTCTTTTTTCAAATAAGGAGAACAAAACTGTCCACAGTACTCCAGATGTGGTCTCACCAAGGCCCGATATAGCTGCAGTAAAACTTCCCTACTTTTATACTCAATTCCCCTTGCAATAAACAGCAACATTCCATTTGCCTTCCTTATCACTTGCTGTACCTGCATGCTAACATTTTTTTGATTCATGTACCCAGATCTCTCTGTACCATCGAGTTCTGCAATCTCTCTCCATTTAAATAATACACTGCTTTTCTATTCTTCCTGCCAAAGTGGTCAAGTTCACATTTTCCCACATTATATTCCATCTGCCAAATTTTTTCCCACTCACTTAACCTATCTACATCCCTTTGTAGACTCTTAACCTCCTCTTGACAACTCAATTTCCTTCCTATCTAGATGTCATCAGCAAATTTAGCTATCATACATTCGGTCCCATCATCCAAGCCATTGATATAAATTGTAAATAGTTGAGGCCCCAGCACTGATCCCTGTGGCACTCCATTAGTTACAGTTTGCCAACTCTGTTTCCTGTTAGCTAACCAATTCTTTATCCATGCTAATAAGTTACCACCAAAACCATGTGCTCTTATCTTGTGTAGTACCTGATTTGATATTGAATTCACCCACTCTAATTCATCTACCTCCTCAGCCCTTTCTCTGTTTCTTTCTCAATCCTTGAATCTCATTGGATAAGGAGAGATATTGTTGGTCCCGTTGTTCCCTGAGGTCCCTGATACCTGGTTACCCTCCCTACACCATTATCAGCTCACCCTTCCAGCAACTTTGTGGGACAAAATCTTTTAAACCTAAACATGTGGAAAAAGTCCAACTAATGAGGCATACCTGAGGTGCTCCTCTTCATCAAAATCTCACCCCATAACTCAGTAAGAACCATAGAATCATGGAATCATAGAATGGTTACAGCACAGAAGGAGGCCATTTGGCCTGTTGTATCCATGCAGCTCTTTGTAAGAGCAAATTAGCTAGTCCCACTCCCCCTCCTTTTCCCTATAGCCCTGCAGATGTTTTCTTTTCAGGTGCTTATCTGATTCCCTTTTGAAAGCCACAATTGAATCTGCCTCCACCCCACTCTCAGACAGTGAGTTCCAGATCCTAACCACTCGCTGTGTAAAAATGTTTTCCCTCATGTCACCGTTGGTTCTTTTGCTATTCACCTTAAGTCAGTACCTTCTGGTTTTTGGCTCTTCTGCCAATGGGAACAGCTTATCTCTATCTATTCTGTCTAGACCCCTCATGATTTTGAACACCTCTATCAAATCTCCTGTCAACCTTCTCTTCTGCAAGGAGAACAACCCCAGATTCTCCAATCTATCCTCATAACTGAAGTCCTTCATCCCTGGAACCATTCTTGTAAATCTTTTCTGCATCCTCTCTAAAGCCTTAACATACTTCCTAAAGTGTGATGCCCAGAATTAGACAGAATAGTTGTAGTCGTGACACTGTCAGCTGGGGACGATTATGCACTTGATTGCCAGTCTGTAGCCCAGAAGTTCAAGATACCTGCTCTGTAGCAAAGTATGCAGAAATACGCTGGATCAAATTCATACCTACTTTAAGGTTTCTTAACAGAGATTCATCAGGACTGTTCAGGGTGAACTTTGAACCCTTCACTTTATGATTCAGGAGCAGGTTTGCTAATTGGCATCAGAAGTGGCAGTCCAATGTCATGCATATTGGAGGTGCAGTTATACAATATTCACAGAGTAACTTTGAAGAGTTATGAAAAAATGGAGTTTGTCTTTAAAAAATGAACCTTTATTTTAAAAAAGGGAATAATGGTCCAAAATGGCCACCGAAGCAAAGAGGATTGGCTTTTGTGTATCCAAACAGTCTGACAAATGCAAAGGCCAAATCTTCAAGGCCAAAAGGTGATAATGAAATCAATCTTACACCTATCATAAAAACATTCCAGAATTGAATGTCTTCTAAAACAAAGGAGGTGTGAATAGCCACCCCCTGGGCCATTGTGTGTTCACCGTGGGTAAAAAAACCCAGAATGTTACTAACAGGAGGTGAGAGATGACCATCTTATCTTTTAATAAAAAGACAGCCAGAGAGAGAGAGAGAGAGGGTGAGACTGACCCTGAAGGTGAAGTGACTTGTAACTGCTCGCATTCTAGAAAACCAGAAAGCACATGCCCTGCTGGAAAAATCCAACATCTACATCATACAGCAGAGAGAGAGCTAGGAGTGACCCACAAACTTCAACAGTACCTTCAATCAAGAGAGAAATCTACAATTGCTACAGGCCTGCAACTATCTGGACTTTGAGTCTCAAGAGAATTCAACAGGTTTATTGTAACCCTTCTCCCCCACAAAAAACCCGACCTCTTTCTCCCCTGTTATGGCCATGGTGGGAGCAAAGCACTGTTAATTCAGTCCCATCGCTCCAGAGGTCACAGCATATTATTTAGGTGTCGCTGCAGTGGCACAGGCGCAAATGCAGCCTGTGCCACGAAAATTTCACAGTCTGTGACTTCAGTCAGCTGCCAGGACTAAAGATGGCGCTGCTCAAATAATCACACGAAGGCAACCTAACCTAAACACATAGCAGCACACAATAGCGGGAGGGAGAGAGCGAGCGAGTGGGCCAGGTGGGAGTAGTGCGGGCCGTGGGCCGGGGGGGGGGAGCGGAATGGGCCAGGGACGGGGGGGAGTGGAGCGGAGTGGGCCAGGGACAGGGCTGGGGGGGAGGGGAGCGGAGCGGGCTGGGCATGGGGGCGGGGGAGCAGAGCGGGATAGGGATGGGGGGAGGGGAGGAGTGGACTGGGCCGAGGTTGGTGGAGGGGTAGCGGAGCAGGCAGGGGAGGGGGCAAGACGGGGGGGAGTGGAGCGGCCGGAAAGAGTGGGGCAGCCGGATAGAGCAGCGAGGGGGGGTAAGCGGAGTGGCCGGAGAGAGCAGCAAGGTGGGGAGTGGAGCGGCCGGAAAGAGCAGCGAGGGGGGTTGGAGCAGCCGGAGAGAGCAGCGAGGGTGGAGGAGCGGAGCGGCTGCAGAGAGCAGCGAGTGGGGGGAGCAGCTGGAGAGAGAAGTGAGTGGGGGAGTGGAGCGGCCGGAGAGAGCAGTGAGGGGGGGGTGGAGCGGCCGGAGAGAGCAGCGAGGGGGAAGGAGCAGAGCTTCTGCAGAGAGCAGCGAGAGGGGGGGGGGAGCAGCTGGAGAGAGCAGTGAGTGGGGGTGGAGCGGCTGGAGAGAGCAGCGAGGGGGGTTGGAGCGGCCGGAGAGAGCGGTGAGGGGGGAGGAGCGGAGCGGCTGCAGAGAGCTGCGAGGGGGGGCTGGCGGCTGGAGAGAGCAGTGAGGGGGGGGTGGAGCGGCTGGAGAGAGCAGCGAGGGGGGCGGAGCGGAGTGGCTGCAGAGAGCTGCGAGGGGGGTTGGAGCGGCCGGAGAGAGCAGCGAGGGGGGCGGAGCGGAGTGGCTGCAGAGAGCTGCGAGGGGGGGAGCGGCTGGAGAGAGCAGCAAGTGGGGGAGTGGAGCGGCCGGAGAGAGCAGCGAAGGGGGAGGAGCGGAGCGGCTGCAGAGAGCTGCGAGGGGGGGGGAGCGGCTGGAGAGAGCAGCGAGGGGGGAGGAGCAGAGCGGCTGCAGAGAGCAGCGGGGGGGGGGAGCAGCTGGAGAGAGCAATGAGTGGGGGAGTGGAGCGTCCGGAGAGAGCAGAGAGGGGGGTAGTGGAACAGCTGGAGACAGCAGCGAGGGGGGGAGTGGAGCGGCTGGAGGGAGCAGGTGGGTGGGGAGGCGTGGATGGGCCGGGGACGGGGGAGCCGAGCGGCCATTGACAGAGGGCGGGGGGAGGAGCGGAGCGGGCCGGGGATCGAGAGGTGTGGGCGGGCACAGATTGGGCCGGGGACAGGGTGGGTGGGAGAAGTGTGGGCCAGGGATGGGGGGGCAGAGCGGAGCGGGCCAGGGAGGGGGCAAGCCAGCGAGCAAGACGGTGGGGAGCGGAGTGGCCGGAGAGAACAGCGAGGGGTGGGAGCAGAGTGGCCGAGAGAGCAGCGAGAGGGAGAGCGGAGTGGCCGGAGAGAGCAGCGAGGGGGGTGGGAGCAGAGCTTGCCGCATGGGTGAATACCCGTTGGCATTGCATTGCTGTACGCGTAAAGCGTATGCACAGAGGCCGACCAGGCGCATTGCCCGAAGATGCACACGTCACGCGATGACGTCATCGCGCATGCGCTAACCAGTCCTGGCAAGTCGGAACACAGCGCACGCGCAGACAGCAGGAGACCGTCTGCGCATGTGCACACCTTGGTGCAGCCAGATGACATCAGTGGCTGGCTGCGCTGTCAGGAATCACTTTAGTGTACAAAAGGTTAATCTTGAGACAATGTAAAGATAACCGCCCACCAGGATGAGGTAAGAGATCATGTGAGAGAGTCTCGAGAACAGTTGCAGCGTGGCTTTTGGAGGAGACATATAGGCCAGAGTGGAGTGTATATAGTTACAATACAATAAAGATTAATGTTTAAACAATACAGTCTAAGAACCTCTCTGGCTAGAGTCTATACAGTGGCAGCATGAAGAACCAAATATGTAACATGGTGAACAGCACTGGGATTGATGTCCTACACTCAGAAGAGAAGAAACTTTAAAACAAGTACCTGAAAAGATTGAAATAAAGTACAGATCTGAGAAGGCTGCGAAAAGCTCCATAGAACGGAAGCATGGCTAAAACACAAGCAATCAGGTGAGTCATTGTGCCGATGATCAAGAAATCCTGGTTAAAAAAAGCCTTTGAAGAGCTTAAAAAATTAATTTTCTAAAGGCTCCGTGTGAGAGAGAAAAAAAAGTGAAAACCCTGAAAAGTGCACAAACTGAAAAAACTCTGATAGAAGGTGAAAAAAATCATGAGAAACCCCCGAACGCAGAGTCTCCAGAAACAAAGTCAGGCTGAGTGAGAAAGAAATCATTAAAGCAGTCAAGTGTGAGGAAGACAAATAAATTCTAGCTCAAAAAACAGCTCTGCGAATTCTAATAAGCAGCTGTGTAAACATTTCAGTTAACTGCTTAAGCAAAGGGCAAGTCTCTACCAAATGCCTAAAAAACAAACAGGGAATACTGTCAAGCACTCTATTAAAGCAAGCTAGCTGAAAATAAGAATTTGTTAAAGGGGGAACACTTTAAAAAGTCTATAACATTTTTTATAATGAATCAAAAATTGGGAGTGCCAGAGAGTTTAAAAAGTCATGAGGGGTCTAATCAATCTCGAAACCAGAAACTATGGAGGAAAAGGATCCTCAGGTATAGAACTGCATCGGAATTGGACAGCAGAGCCAAAACAGAGCAAATGAATGCATTATTATGTTTAATTGATGCTATAGCTGATGATATAATAGCAAGATAATGTATTGATGAAAATTCAGCCACATTTGACAAAGTCTCAAAAGCTTGTGATTCCTACTTCAAGTGCAAGTAACATTCATGCCACACAAGTGTCAGGCAATGACCATCTCCAACAAGAGAGAACCTAACCATCTCCCCTTGACATTCAATGCCATTACGATAACTGAATCCCCCACTATCAACAGCCTGTGGTTACCATTGAACAGGAGCTGAACTGGAGTAGCCATATAAATACCCTGACTACAAGTGCAGGTCAGAGGCTAGGAATCTTGCGGCGAGTAGCTCATCTCCTGACTCCCCAAAGCCTGTCCACCATCTACAAGGCATAAGTCAGGAGTGTGATGGAATACTCTCCGCTTGCCTGGATGGGTGCAGCTGCAACAATGCTCAAGAAGCCCAACACCATCCAGGACAAGGCTGCCCACTTGATTGGTACCCCATTCACAAAATTCACTCCCTTTACCATCGATGCGCAGTGGCAGCAGTATGTACCCTCTACAAGATGCAATGCGGCACAGTGGTGCAGTGGTTAGCACTGCAGCCTCACAGCTCCAGGCACCTGGGTTCGATTCTGGGTACTGCCTGTGTGGCATTTGCAAGTTCCCCCTGTGACTGTGTGGGTTTTCGCCGGGTGCTCCGGTTTCCTCCCAGAGCCAAAGACTTGCAGGTTGATAGGTAAATTGGCCATTGTAAATTGCCCCTAGTGTAGGTAGGTGGTAGGGAATATGGGATTACTGTAGGGTTAGTATAAATAGGTGGTTGTTGGTCGGCACAAACTCGGTGGGCCGAAGGGCCTGTTTCAGTGCTGTATCTCAAAATAAAATAAATGCACCAAGGCTCCTTAGACAGCACCTTCCAAACCCACAATCATTACCACCTAGAAAGAGAAAGGCAGCAGTTGCATGGGAACACCACCATCTGCAAGTTCCCCTCCAAGCCATGCACCATCCTCACTTGGAACTGTATCGCCATTCCTTTACTGTTGCTGGGCCACAATCCTGGAACTCCCTTCCTACCAGCACTGTGGGTGTACCTGCCTCACATGGACAGCAACAGTTCAAGAAGGCAGCTCACCACCACCTTCTTGAGGGCAACTAGGGATGGCCAATAAACACTGGCCTAGCCAGCGACGCCCATATCTCAGGAATGAATAAAAAAAAAGACCAATCATACGAGGTGAGAAAAGATCTTGCTACAGGGCTGAACAAGAAGCACCAGGGGAAAAGCTATATGGGGGGAGAGCGAAAGATGTCTTTAAACCCTAACAGCGCTGTGGTGCAAAAGTACCCACAGGCATGAACAATGTTCTGCCAATAGAGCAGAATGCTTTTATTGCAGAAAAATAGGCCATTCAGTAAGTGTGCTGAAATAAAATCTCGACTACCTCAACCTCTAAAGGAAAAGAAGCGAAGAACAGAGAGGCAAATTAAGTTAAGCAACCGCCTGCAGCAGACCAATCGATATATTTTCTGGGCGAGATCAACAATCTGAAACAAGCATTTTGGTCAGCAGACATATATGTCAATGAACATATCACTAATTTCAAACTCGACACAGGAGAAAGTCTGATAAAAAAGCTGTGGCTATCCACACATGTTCTACAACAAACAGAAACGCAGTTACATGCCCCAGGAGGTGTTGTACCTGAAGGAAAGGGGAAGTTACATGCAACACTTCAATATAAGGGAAAGCAGATATTCGTAAAGCGATATGTCCTAAGCAATCAGGAGTTCTCACTCTTAAGTAGAAGAGCTTGTATTGACCTCCATATTATAAGGAAAGTTGAAGAAGATAAACAAGAAGAATTCAGGAACCAGGACAGAGAATCCCCCAACCTGACCTGAGCACTGCAGTGAGTCTGGATTCCACCAGAGAGCCCACACAACACAGAGAGAGCCCACACAACGCAGCACAGCCTGCCATGCTACGCAAAGACTACAAGACTGAGAAAGAGAAATGCAGCAGGTTTCTACAGGAGTGCTACATGGACAGAGAACTTGGGAATAAGCAAGTCCAACAAAATTGTCAAGTACACAGACAAGATCAAAGCGAACCAATAACTTCGACCCAATTCCCAAATATTCTGTGGGAATGGTTGGCGATGGATTTATTCTTCTTTGAGGGAAGATCCTATCTAATTATAGTTGATTACTTCTCAAGTTGCTTAGAAGACCTCTGAACAGTCAGAGGTCATGGTACACCTTGATACCAACCACATAGGTAGAAAGAGGGATGAAGTCCTGCAACAAGAATTTAGGGAGCTAGGTAGCAGATTAAAAAGCAGGATCTCAAAGGCTGTAATCTCTGGATTGCTCCCAATGCCACGTGCTAGTGAGTATAGGAATAGGAGGATAGAGTAGATGAATGTGTGGCTGAGGAGGTGGTGCAGGAGGGAGGGCTTTAGTTTCCTGGATCACTGGGTCAGTTTCTGGTGAAGGTGGGACCTGGACAAGTTGGATGGGTTGCACCTGAACCAGAATGGGACCAACATCCTTGTTGGGAGGTTTGCTCGTGCTGTTGGGCGGGGGGTTTAAACTAATTTGGCAGGGGGATGGGATACAGAGTGGAGGTACAGTAGGGGGTGATGCTCAGTCAAATATAGAAGGGAAAGTGAGTCAGTCTGGAAGGCAGAGCAAATATAGACCTGTTCACGCACAAGTGAAAAATGCAAGGCTGGATTGCATCTATTTTAATGCAAGGAGTCTTTCTAGTAAGGCAGATGAATTGAGGGCATAGATTAGCACATGGCATTATGATATTATTGCTATCAGAGAGACATGGTTGAGGGAGGGGCAGGACTGGCAGCTCAATATTCCAGAGTATAAAATCTTCAGGCGTGACAGGGGAGGGGGTAAAAGAGAGTTGGCATTGCACTGTTGATCACGGAGTCAATTACTGCAGTAAGGAGGGGTGATATCTTAGAAGGTTCCTCAAATGAGGAACTTAAAAACAAAAAGGGGGCAATCACTTGGCTCAGAGTGTACTACAGACCTCCAAACAGTCAGGGAGAGATAGAAGAGCAGATATGTAGGGAAATCTCAGAGAGGTGCAAAAATAATAGGGCAATAATAGTTGGGGATTTCAACTTCCCCAATATCAACTAGGATAGTCTTACTGCAAAAGGCTTAAAGGGGGCAGAATTCTTAAAATGCATACAGGAGAGCTTTTTGAGCCAGTATGTAGAAAGTCCTACAAGAGAAGGGGCAGTATTGGACCAAATCCTCGGGAATGAAGCCGGACAAGTGGTAGAAGTGTCAATGGGGGAACATTTCGGTATAGTGACCATAACCCTGTAAGATTTAAGGTAATTGTGGAAAAGGACAAAGATGAACCAGAAATAAAGGTACTGAATTGGGGGAAGGCTGATTTTAAGATGATAAAACAGGATCTGGCTAAAGTGGACTGGGAGAAGCTACTTGTAGGAAAGTCTACATCAGATTAGTGGGAGGCATTCAAAGAGGAAATAGTGAGAGTTCAGAGCCAACATGTACCCATTAAGGTGAAGGGTAGGACCAACAAGTCCAGGGAACCCTGGATGTCAAGAGATATAGAGGATTAGATCAGGAAAAAAAAAGGAGGCTTATGGCAGTTTCAGAGCGCTGAAAACAGTGGAGCCACTAGAGGAGTTTAGCAAGTATAGAGGGGTACTTAAAAAAGTAATTAGGAGAGCGAAGAGGGGACATGAAAAAACACTGGCGGGCAAGATAAAGGGAAATCCTAAGGCGTTTTATAAGTATATTAAGGGTAAGAGGATAACCAGGGAAAGAGTGGGGCCCAATTAGGGACCAAAGTGGCAATCTGTGTACGGAGCTGGAGGACATAGGTGAGGTTTTAAATGATTACTTTTCATCCGTGTTCACTATGGAGAAGGATGATGTAGGTGTAGAGATCAGGGAGGGGGATTGTGATGCACTTGAACATATTAGCATTGAAAGGGAGGAAGGATTAGCTGTTTTAGCAGTCTTAAAAGTGGATAAATCCCCAGGCCCAGATGAGATGTATCCCAGGCTGTTATGTGAGGCAAGGGAGGAGATGACAGGGCTCTAACACAAATTTTCAAATCCTCTCTGGCCACAGGAGAGGTACCAGAGGATTGGAGGACAGCGAATGTGATACCATTATTTAAGAGGGGTAGCAGGGATAAACTAGGTAATTACAGGCTGGTGGGTCTAACATCAGTGGTAGGTAAACTATTGGAAAAAATTCTGAGGGACAGGATTAATCTCCACTTGGAGAGGCAGGGATTAATCAGGAATAGTCAGCATGGCTTTGTCAGGGGGAGATTGTGTCTAAGTAACTTGATTGAATTTTTCGAGGCGGTGACGAGATGTGTAGATGAGGGTAAAGCAGTTGATGTAGTCTACATAAACCTCAGTAAGGCTTTTGATATGGTCCCGCATGGGAGTTTTGTGAAGAAGGTAAGAGCCCATGGGATCCAGGGCAATTTGGCAATTTGGATCCAAAATTGGCTTAGTGGCAGGAGGCAGAGGGTAATGGTCGAGGGTTGTTTTTGCGAGTGGAAGCCTGTGACCAGTGGTGTACTGCAGGGATCGGTGCTGGGACCCTTGCTATTTGTAGTGTACATTAACGATTTAGACGTGAATATAGGAGGTATGATCAGTAAGTTCACAGATGACATGCAAATTGGTGGTGTCGTAAAGAGTGAGGAGGAAAACCTTAGATTATAGGATGATATCGATGGGCTAGTAAGATGGGCGGAGCAATGGCAAATGGAATTTAATCCTGAGAAGTGTGGGGTGATGCATTTTGGGAGGACTAAAAAGGCAATGGAATATACAATGGATGGTAGGACCCTAGGAAGTACAGAGGGTCAGAGGGACCTTGGTGTGCTTATCCATCGATCACTGAAGGCAGCAGCACAGGTAGCTAAGATGGTTAGGAAGGCATATGGGATGCTTGCCTTTATTAGCTGAGGCATAGAATATAAGAGCAGGGAGGTTATGATGGAGCTATATAAAATGCCAGTTAGGCCACAGCTGGAGTACTGTGTACAGTTCTGGGCACCACACTATAGGAAGGATGTGATTGTACTGGAGAGCGTGCAGATGAGATTCACCAGGGTGTTGCCTGGGCTGGAGCATTTCAGCAATGAAGAGAGACTGAAAAGGCTAGGGTTGTTTTCCTTAGAGCAGAGAAGGCTGAGGGGAGATATGATTGAGGTATACAAGATTATGAGGGGCATTGATAATTTGGATAGGAAGAAACTTTTTCCCTTAGCGGAGGGGTCAATAACCAAGGGGCATAGAATTAAGGTAACGTGCAGGAAGTTTAGAGAGGATTTGAGGAAAAGGTTTTTCACCCAGAGGGTGGTTGGAATCTGGAACGCACAGCCTGAAGAGGTGGTAGAAGCAGGAACCCTCACAACATTTAAGATGTATTTAGTTGAGCTCTTGAATCGCCATAGCATACAAGGCTGCAGGCCAGGTGCTGGAAAATGGGATTAGAATAGTTAGGTGCTTGATGGCTGGCACAGACACGATGGGCTTAAGGGCCTGTTTCTGTGCTGTATAACTCTATGACTCTTAAGCCGATGTACACAACAACAACTGAAGCAATCATCAGAGTTTTACAAGAATTTTTTGCAACACGTGGTATACCTGTTCAGATAGTATCTGATAATGGACCACAATCTGCAAATGATTACTTCATGCAATTTGTGGAAGAATGTGGATTTGTTCACCTAACAAGTTCTTCTAAGTATCCACAATCAAATGGAAAAGCTGAACAAGCAGTCAGAACCATGAAAACTACGATGATGAAAAATCAACATTTTCAATTAGCACTAAAATAAAAGCAAAATACTGCAGATGCTGGACATCTGAAATAAAAACAGAAAGTGCTGGAAATACTCAGCAGGTCTGGCAGCATCTGTGGAGAGAGAAGCAGAGTTCTGATGTTCTGATGAAAGGTCACTGACCTGAAACGTTAACTCTGCTTCTCTCTCCACAGATGCTGTCAGACCTGCTGAACATTTGCAGGACTTTCTGTTTTTATTTCCAATTAGTACTACTGAAATATAGAACCACTCCATTATTGTGCTGATTAGCGCCATCAGAAGTCTTAATGGGCAGAAAACTTGGAACGCAACTTCTAATTCTACCCAAGAAATTACTTCCAGGATTACGAAGCATAGATTATCAGAAAGTACAAGACAAAGGAAAGTCATATCGAAACAAACAAACCCATAATTATAACAGAAGATACCATACAAGGAATCTACCAAAGTTGTCAGAAGGGGAAAAGGTACGGGTACGAGATCAAAATAAAGGAGTAATTCTCCAGAAAGGTGAGAATTAACAGTAATCTTATCTAGTATGAACCCAAGAAGGTTCTATGTGGATAAATAGAAGGAATCTTATTCCTTTACATCAAAGATGTCAATTGCTCATACATTTAGACGACTCAGATTGATGAACTGAAAATTCAAAAAGCACCGAATGCTGCAAACCTCAAGGAAGGCCGTCCAAGTCAAGAAACAAGGGATCAGAGAAACACTACCAATCTTCCACATCTGACAACAATAAGATCAGGGAGAGTTGTGAAGCCTCCTGATAGATTGAATCTATGAAGTCAGAGACTTGGGGGGAGATGGGGTAGCATGTATATAAAAAAGTAAATGTATGCAAATAAATATTGGGATAAAGACTTGGCGGAAGATGTAGCAGAAGGGTTAATCTTGAGAGAATGTAAAGATTACTGCCTACCAGGATGCGGTAAGAGATCATGTTGGAGAGACTCGAGAACAGTTACAGCATGGCTTTTGAAGGAGACACACAGGTAAGTGTGGAGTGTATATAGTTACTATACAATAAAGATTAATGTTTAAACACTACAGACTAAGAACCTCTTTGGCTCGACTCTATACGGTGGCAGCATAAAGAACCAAGTATATAACAAGAAGTGATCTCCGAATAATGACATGATTGGGCAGAGTCAATACGGATTTATGAAAGGGAAACCATATTTGACAAACCTGTTGGAGTTTTTTTGAGGATGTTACCTGTAGCAGAGATAAAGGAGAATCAGTGGATGTGGTGTATTTGGATTTTCAGAAAGCTTTTGATAAGATCCCACACAGGAGGTTAATAAACAAAATTAGAGCACATGGGATTGGGGTTAATATACTGGTATGGATTGAGAATTGGGTTAACAGACAGAAAACAAAGAACAGGAATAAACAGGTCATTCGCAGGATGGCAGGCTGTTACTAATGGGGTACTGCAAGGATCAGTGTTGGGGCCACAGTTGTTCACAATCTGTAAAAATGATTTGGATGTGGGAACCAAATGTAGTATTTTCTGATGACACAAAACTCGGTGGGAATACAAGGGGCTGAATTTTAACAGCCTCCCACATTGGGGGTTTGGCATGGGGGCCTGGAATATTCTTCCGGGAGAGGCCCACCACCACCCCTGACGCTGGGAAGGCTGCGCCGCATTTTACCAGTGGCAGTGAGGCATCAATGTAACCCCCCCCCCGCCCGACCATCACCAACCCCCCCTCAACCGCCTCTCAGTGGTGGAGCCTTCATCTAAATATGCTAATCTTAATACAATAATGAATAAACACTTAACTGGTAGCGACGGCCGTCCCATGGCAATATTCCAGCTGTTGGCCGGAATTCCTGTGCCTTTGGATCTCCATCCGGAGATCCGTGGCCTGAGACTGTTGGGTAGGGGTGAGGATTGAAATTTTCAGGGCAGGAGGGGGGTGGCTATCGAGGAAAAACTCTCCGATTGGTTGTGAGGATGGTGGGAAAGGGTTGAGGGTCAAAGGCGCTGAAGTTGTTGGGGGGGGGGGGGTGTGAAAGTGTTACATATTAAAAAGTGGTTTTCTGGGGGGCGTAGGTCATTTTATATATTGAGAACTCAGTGGGGCGGGCGGTGGGAGAGGGGATTCGAAGTTTAAATAACATTTTATTTCCAATTTTCGTGCAGTGGGACGTTTAAAAATGCATATTTACCTGAAGGCTTGAAGCCCTTTAAAAATGGCGCCGGATGCCGTTGCTCGGGATGGTGCACCTGCCCCCTCTATGTTAGTGGGGACGGGCCTTCTGTCCCTACCACACTAATGAGCCGATGGGCATAATATTGCGGCGGCTCTGCGGCGCATGTGTTGTGCGTGCACTGCATGCTTTTTCAAGCTTGCCGCCAAGAACAGGGGCAAGCTGATAAATGCAGCCCAAGTTGTGAGGAGGTTACAAGGAGGCCTCAAGGGGACTTGGGCAGGCTAAATGAATGGGCAAGAACATGGCAGTTGGAATATAATGTGGATAAATGTGAAGTGATCCACTTTGGTGGAAAACAACCGAAAGGCAGAGTATTTCTTAAATGGTGAGAGGTTTGGGAAGTGTTGATGTCCAAAGGGACCCAGGTGTCCTTGTTCATGAGTCACGAAAAGCAAGCAAACAATTGCAGCAAGTGATTAGGAAGGCAAATGGTATTTTGGCCTTTATCACAAGGGCTTTTGAGCACAGGAATAAAGAAGACTGGCTGAAATTGTATAGAGCCTTGTTGAGGCTGCACCTGGAGTATTGTGTACAGTTTTGGTTTCCTCATCTAAGGACGGATATGCTTGCCATAGAATGAGTGCAATGGAGATTCACCAGACTAATCCCTGGAATGGCGCTATTATCTTCAGAGGAGAGTTTGAGGAAACTGGATCTGTATTCTCTAGAGTTTCAAAGAATGAGAACCGATCTCAATGAACTTAGAAAATTCTTACAGGGCATGATTATTCTATGACAGGATAGATGCAGATAGGATGTTTCCCCTGGCTGGTGAGTCTAGAACCAGGGGACACAGTCTCAGAATAAGAGGTATGCCATTTAAGAATGAGACGAGGAGAAATTTCTTCACTCAGAGCGTGGTGAATCTTTGGAATTCTCTACCCCAGAGGGCTGGGGAAGCTCAGTCATTGAGCATGTTAAAGACAGAAATCGATAGATATCTAGATATTGATGACATCAAGGGATATGGGGATAATGCGGGAAAGTGGTGTTGAGGTAGATGATCAGCCATGATCTAATTGAATGATAGAGCAGGCTCGAAGGGCTGAATGACCTACTCCTGCTCCTATGCTCCTAAATTCCTAATCCCATGAGCTCTAATATTGTGAGACAACATATTGTGTGGCACATAACTGAATGCAAGTTCCCCTTTATTTATTCTGTTATTACATCTTCAAAAAACTCATTAGGTTTGTCAAACACAATTTCCCTTTCATAAAACCATGTTGATCCTGCCTAATCATATTGTAACTTTCCAAGTATTTTGTTACAACTCCCTTAATAATTAATTCTAGCATTTTCACTGCTACTGATGTCAGGCTAACTGGCCTATAGTTCCCTGTTATTTCTCTCCTTCCTTTCTTGAGCAGCAGGGTTACATTTGCTGCCTTCTAATCCAGAGGGGCCATTTGAAAATCTAGGGAATTCTCAAAGATCAAGCGGGGTGGTAGGTGGGGTGGTGGACCCGCCACCACTCCATCCACTCAGCCCATCGGAGGAGATGTTGCTCTGCATCATGGCGCCAGCTGCAACAGAACCTGTGGCATTTGCATTGCCAAGATCATTGAGAATGACAGTAATTTACAGCCTTCCATCCATCTCAATTCCTTCCTCAGCCTTACCCTGAGAGCTGGCAATAAGTGATAGCTGCAGACTATTAACTTCCTGCTTTCTTCTTGACTTCCCGACAATCATCCACTATTTCTGTAGCTACCTCTTTTAAAACCCTAGGTTGCAGGTCATCAAGCCGAGGGGATTTGTTGGCTTTTAGTCCCATTAAATTTTCCAGTACTTTTACTTTACTAATGTCTTCAGTCTCATTCGACCCTTGGTTCCCCACAATTTCTGATATGTTCTTTGCATCTTCTATGTGAAAACAGACACAAAATATTTGTTTAATGTCTCTTTCTCCTATAATTTCTCCTGCTCTACCTCTAAGGAACCTATGTTTGCTGTTGTTAATCTTTTCCTTTTTACATACTGTAAACCTCTTACAATCTGCTTTTATATTTCTTGCTAGTTTACCCCCATCTTCTATTTTCTTCCTTTTAATCAATTTATTGTTCATTCATTGCTTATGTTTAAAAACCTCCCAATGTTCAGGCTTACTACTCTGAATTGACTGCATTGCAAGCTTCTTCTTTTAACTTCTCAAGTTTGCCTTGGCTCTACTACTTCCTCAATGACATTTTTATTCCTGATGTGAATTTTGTTCAGAATGAAGAATTATTTCTTTAAATGTTTGCCATTGCTTCTATACAATCATATCTTTTAAACTAATTCCCCATGTCTCATTGCACAATACCAAATTTAAATGAACTGCTCCTTAGTTGGTTCTTTCAAGAAAACTATTTCGAATGCATTCTGATCTCCCAGCTTTTATATCCATTCTATTGATACTAACAACTTAATCATTGCACAGGAGGTTAAGTCATTCACTGCAAACACAGGAATGCCAAATGTAAGTTGTAATTACTGTGCAAAAGCCAGAGTCTAGACCGCATGGTTGTGCACAAAGATTAAGTTTATTAAAGCTAACACTAACTAAATAATAACTTTATTAAAGGTAACAGTAACAGTATTAATATGATAACCAGTATTGGACAATTTGTACACAACAAAACAGCACTCAATTACAACCACAATGAATAGTCCCACACTTGAATAATTTGAAAATTATCATTTGTTTCAAAAAGTCATTTGTGGTGGAATTTTAACTTAATGACATGTTGGGAGCAGGACGGGGACAATAGCACGCTGGAAACCCAGAATTAAACGCAGCACATCTGTCAGTGGCTTTTTAACCCAGCAACTCAATTTGCATCTGACTTCGACCTTTCTCGATCAATTAGAGTGAGTGGACATGATGACGACCCACCTGAGTCGATTTCAACTGTGCTATTTAAAGGGATAGTGAGGTGGGTGAACATAAGATGTAATTGTTGTAATGGAGTTCCCAATGTGCCAAGTCTGCTCCTTGTTTCACTGACGCCTCCCTGAATCTGATGCTGCAGTTTGAAAGGGAGGACAGGGAGATACCCTTCCCCACTGATGGGAGGCAGAAACCGACCACTGAAAGCAAGAGGCGTGGCTGGAGGTTGCCATTAGGTCAGCAGGAGGAGTGTGATCCCACACTCCTAGATTTAGTCTGGAAAGCAGTTCAATTACCTAATTAGGACAGCAAAAGCAATTACAGTGGCACATTCAAATACATCTGAATCACCCAGCCATCTCATTCTGCCTTCTCAAGCCTACTGGAGCACATTACTCTTGATGCCAACTTATCTTGCAGGGACATGCATCTCTCCCTGTCTATACAAAATGTCATGCCCCTCCCTCATAGTCTCTCAATATGTGATCGCCATCCATCCGTTCTACGCATGCCATTCCTCTCACTCATAGGTCTCTATTTGCAGGAGAAGAGAACACAGAACACCCAGGAATGATTCGAACAAGTCAGCACGGTTTTACTAAAGGCAGATCCTGTTTGACAAATTAATTCGAGTTTCTTGAGGATGTAACTAGTAGAGTAGATAAAGGGGAACCAGTAGATATAGTATACCTGGATTTCCAAAGGCATTCGATAAGGTGCCACCTAAAAGATTAATAGGCAAGATAAGGGCTCATGGTGTTGGGGGTAATATATTAGTATTGTTACGACCAGGTTAGAAAGAGGTCTAGGGTTTCCTCTCAGCCTTCACCTGGTCTTACCATAACAGGATTTAATTTTTAGCTGCCCCTCAATGAATCCTTGTTCACTAACTTCCAATTATAAGGCAAAGAAACTAGCCAAACAGGTTTTCTTAGGTTTAAAGATAAAAGGTTGAACTTATTAAACTTAAATTCTAATTTGGTTAATGCCTACGGATACGTGAAGCACTCACGCTAGCATGCATACATGATACGCACATGCAGATAGAGACAGAAAAGAGCAGAAGAAATAAAGTGGCAAAGTTTGAGGCAATATCTGAAGATGGTTTTGGTTCCTATTCTTCGAGCTCGCTGTACGGTCCTTTATTGTTTGGTAGGTCTTGCTTTTTGTTGGGGCCCATATTCTTCTTACACCTTGTTTGATGTAGGGGACTTTTCTCTCTTGAGGTTCACGTGTCCTCAGTGGGTCCAGAGGCTTGTGAGAAAGAGGTGGGAGCAGACAGGAGAGGTCTTCTCACTCCAGGAGCAGTCTTTTTTTCAGTTCAAACTCTGTGGCTAGTTCAACAAAACCCTGGATTAGCCAGGTAGTCATGTGACCAGCTGGTTTAGCCAGTCCTGGCTTTTGTGGATTGTATCACATTAGCAGTCTCTGGAATGCTCTTCCTTACACCTTCACAGTCTGGTGATCAAATCCATTGTGGGTTGAATGTGCCAGGGAATGGTCCTTTGTCTCCATAAGCACAGTCTGTTATTATGCAAATGTTTTTCAGCTAAGGGTCTGGCAGCCCTTATGACAGGTCTTCTCTTCTTCACAACAACAGTTTAAAATCAATGTTCATATGGCAAAATTAATATGCCTCATTCTTGGCAGGTGGGGGCTTGCATGACAGTGCGGATAGAGGATTGGTTGACAGGCAGGAAGCAGAGAGTGGGCATAAATGAGGCATTTTCAAGTTGGCAGGCAGTGAATAGTGGGGTACCACAAGGATCAGTGCTGGGGCCTCAGCTATTTACACTTTATACTGGAAACCTGGATGAAGAGTAATGTATCTAAGTTTGCTGATAATACAAAGCTCGGTGGAAGGGTAAGCTGTGGGGAGGACATAGAGAGACTGCAAAGAGATATATACAGGTTAAGTGAGTGGGCAACAAGATGGCAAATGGAGTAAAATGTAGGGAAGTGTGAAGTTGTTCACTTTGGTCGTAAAAACAGAAAAGCCAAATATTTTTTAAAAGGTGTCAAACTGTTAAGTGTTGATATTCATAGAGACTTGGGGGTACTCGTACAAGAAATGCACAAAGTTAACATGCAGGTGCAGCAGGCTATTAGGAAGTGTCAGGCAAACCCCATCTGCCAAGACTGCGGCACACATTACTTTTGCCACCTAAACATTAAAACTTTAAAAATTGCAATCTCTGACTGGAAGAAAATTTGTATAAGTACAAGACAACATGGAAACATGGGTGGCACAGTGGCGCAGTGGTTAGCACCGCAGCCTCACAGCTCCAGTGACCTAGGTTCAATTCCGGGTACTGCCTGTGTGGAGTTTGCAAGTTCTCCCTGTGTCTGCGTGGGTTTCCTCTGGGTGCTCTGGTTTCCTCCCACACGCCAAAGACTTGCAGGTTGATAGGTAAATTGACCATTAGCAATTGCCCCGAGTATAGGTAGGTGGTAGGGAAATATAGGGACAGGTGGGGATGTGGAAGGAATATGGGATTAGTATAAATGGGTGGTTGATGGTCGGCACAGACTTGGTGGGCCGAAGGGCCTGTTTCAGTGCTGTATCTCCAAACTAAACTGAACTAAAAGGGAGCCAGTCCCTATTTTCCAATACACAGAAGTGGTCAAAACAGTTCTGCTGGATGTTGAAGATGTTCTATATAAGGTGCTAGTCACATGACTAACCAGCTGAGCACCCTGGGAGCTTTTTGAATTTTAAACTTCCAACAAAGGAATTGTCAGGGAGAACAGCCATGTGCTCATGGAGTAAAGACCTCTCCTCGGACTGAGAACATCTCCTATCTCCTGTCTGTTCATCTCTCAGGGAACTGAAACCATTGAAGACCCATAAACTCAGAAAGAGAAAAATGTTTCCTACGTGAACAACGTTTTTCGAAGTTTATTGGGCCCCAACGAAACATCAGACCATCTCTTCAATCAAGGACTACAGCGAGCTCAAGAAAACATAACCAGATTGCATCAAACCATTTTACTTATCTTCTCCTCTGCCTTTTCTATCCCTATTTTGCATGTTTATATCACGCTTGCATGCTAGTGTGAGCGTGTTGTATATCGGTAGGTATGAACTGTATTAGAGAGCAAGTTTAAGATTTAATAAATTTCCTTTTCCTGTTTTAAACCAAAGTAAACCTGTTTGTGCTCATTTCTTTGCCTTATAATTGGAAAGTTGTGAACAAGGATTCACTAAAAGGGAGCTCAAAACACAGTGTGTTTAAAAATTAAAGCCTGTTATGATAAGACCAGGTCAAGACAGCAAAAAAAACCCAGACATTGCTCACCTAGTCGTAACAGAAGGCAAATGGCATGTTGGCCTTTATTGCAATAGGATTGGAGTACAGAAATAAAACTACAGGGCTTTGGTGAGACCGCACCTGTGTGCAGTTCTGGTCTTCATATTTAAGAAAGGATGTACTTGCACTGGAGGTGGTGCAGCGAAGATTTACTAAATTGGTCTCTGGGATAAGGGGATTGTCCTATGATTAGAGTCTGAGTAAATTGGGTAAATACAGATTCTCTGTAGTTTAGAAGAATGAGAGGCAATCTAATTGAGACATACAAGATTCTGAAAGGGCTTGACAGGGCAAAAGCTGAGAGATTGTTTCCACTGGTTGGGGGACAGTCACAGGATAAGGAGCCAATCATTCAGGACTGAGATGAGGAGAAATTTCTACACTCAAAGGGTTGTGAATCTTTGGAATTGTCTACCCCAGAGGGTTGTGGATGCTCCATCATTGAATACATTTAAGGCTGGGATTGATAGATTTTTGTCTCACAGGGAATCAAGGGATATGGGGAGCGGGCAGGAAAGTGGAACTGAAGCCCAAGACCAGTCATGATAGTATTGAATGGTGGAGCAGGCTGGATGGGTTACTTCTGCTCCTATTGCTTGTGTTCTTGTGCGAAACCAGGCAGAGGCAGAAAACAAGAGATGGTCTTCCAGCAACATTCTATGTTCTATGTAATCTCACCACTAAAATCTGAAGAGCAGGAGGCGCTGGAGATCAACAGAGTCTCCGTTTGCCTGGACATCAGAGCTGGGGAGTGAGGGCTTCCCAACAAACTGATGACAGAATTAAATATCACAGTCACATGACATACAACACTCACTCACGTTGACTTGATGTCAGCAGCAACTGAAATATGATCATGTTCAGCATAATGAGGTAAAACATTCTTACCTTGTCTGCTCTAATTCGTGTTTTTAATCTCCCACAGCACCATCAAGCTTTCCACAGGAGGTGGTCCAGGAGAATGACAATGACTCCTCAGAGGAGGTCACTCCATCAGAGGGTGAACTATCACAGGATTCATGCAAACCCTGCACCAACTCAGATACTCACACTTCAATGAGAACAATAAGAAAGATAGTTGGACTTTCACAATGTGATTTACATATCATAAGTGAGCAAGAACAGATGGTGGAGACTGGCACAGCAATGGAGAGTCTGTGTCAGAGGCTGCAGAACGCTCCAAGCTCTGCTCAAGTGATGAAGATGTTGAACCTCGGGGGCAGTTGACAAAGAAGATACTTCTGGAGAAGCAGAAAAGAAACTGTGATGTACTGGCAGGCATTCCAGCCACACTGTGCACGCTTGCAGAGAGTATGGAGGATTCCATCTCAAGCATCTGTAGCATGATGTCCTTGTTCATGGAAAGAGTGGCCACCTGCACGGAGCATCAAATGAGTGCATACAGGCCCACACCAAAGTTGATGGGGGTGAAGTAGGTTTAGCATGTCGCTGCCAGACGAGTGCACCAGTGCAACCTAACTGAACCTTGCCATTATCAGGGCATCCTGGGCATCCCAGGATGCAATGTGCACTGCTGCGAGTGCTCTGACTGCATGGCATTACATGTTCTCCTTTTCCTCCTCCTCCTCCGAAGAGGCTCTGTTGTGCTTTGCACTTGCTCCTCCTGGAGGTTAAAACCTCGCTGTTGTGCAGAGTGCAGCACACCACACCCACAAGCTGGCTGGTGCGTATCGATGGGCGCCTCCAGATATTTTGGGGAACCTGAAATACATCTTCAACATTCCGATTTCTTGCTCAACGACACATTTTGTTATCATATACATTTCATTGCAGTGGTCCTGGGCCTCATTGCTCGGGTTCCTCACAGATGTCATTAGTCATGTTTTAAGTCTCCAAACATCAACAGGAATGACTGCTTCAAGATGCGCAGAGATGAGCGAGGGTGGACTGGCACAAGATAAAAGCATCATGGCAGCTGCTTGGGAAGCTTGCACACACCTACATAAACACTTTTTTGTGCTTGTACACCGACTGTACATTGAAGAATTTGAAGGCCTTTTGATTTACAAAACTCCTGGGTGATCTGGGAAGGGGGAGAGGGGTACAATGACTCCCTGCACCTGTGTGATGCCAACGAGAGCCACTAACCCTAGTGCCTGCTCATTCCAGCTGGCATCATCAGTGGCAAAGGGTACATAATTGCCTTTCAAGGCAACCACATCATCAGTCAATTGATGCATTTGTGGGTGGATAACTGAGAAACATTGCAAATGTCAGCAGCTGATCCCTGGAAGGAGCCTGAAGCAAAGAAATTGAGGGCAGTGGTGACTTTGACAGCTACTGGTAAAGCATGATCATTAGTTTCACATGGCAGCATGTCCTCTTCCAGAAAACTGCACATGTCTGCCATGACCTGATGCATGACCCTGAGCCTGATTTAACATTGGTGTTCAGATATGTCCAGGGAGCTGATCCTTTGTCTGTACAATCTGTGTTGCAGATATCACCTACTGTGAACTGCACCTCTCTGCTCATCCCCTCTCTCATATGAAGCAGCAGATTTGTGAAGAAAGGGCTGCTGCTGCTTCTACTGGTGCTGCAGGAGATGCGCCTGCTGCTGCTGGTCTTCCTGATCCTGCTGATGCAGTTGATGCTGTTGTTTATCTTGCTCCTCATCTGAAGTGTGAGCTAATATAGCATAAGCAACACCCATGCTGATCTGAGACATTACAGATGCAAAGTGGAGATTAGATAAACAAATCTCCCAAGTAGAGAAACATTTTTAAATTATTTGTTCAGGGGATGTGCACATCCCTGGCAAGGCCAGCATTTGTTGCTCACCCTTAATTTCCCTTGAAAAGGTTGTAATGTGCCACCTCCTTGAATTGCTGTAGTTCTTGTGATGTAGGTCCACCCACTGTGCTATAATGTAGGTAGTTTCAGGAATTCAATACAGCGACAATGAAGGAATAGCAAAATATTTCCAATTCAGGATGGTGTGTGATTTGGAGGAGAATTTGCAGCTGGTGGTATTCCCATGGGCCTGCTGTCCTTGTTGCTCTAGGTGAAAGAGTTAGTGGGATTGGAATTCATCTCCCAAGTCATGAAAGTGACCACCCACAGAGGGAAAGTCAATTCCAAAGTAGTGCAGTGACTCCAAAGCAGTAGAAATAAATGACAAAGGAGTGAAAATAAATTGCAAAGCAGTGAAAGTAAACTCTCAGAATTAGTATTGCAGGAAAGGGTCTTTCACACAATTAGGCAAGGAAACAGCTGTGACATTTCAGTAGTTACAGGAATTTTTGCCTCTCATTTCTTCAGCCAACTGAATTGCTGCTGTGCTCCCACCTCGCTTTACTAGCAAATTCCAGGAAGCCCGGGAAAAGTGTGCACCCACAGTTAAATCCCAAATCCCTGTTAAAAAAGTTTTTAATGAGTTATTAACATATTTAAATTATTAAAATTTTGAATCGTGTTATAACCAAAACCTGGTAATACAGCATTTATCTCTTTTCAGAAGGACACACATATGAAAGAAACATATCAATTTCATTCTTTACAATGACTTGCTTGGGGTGTAATTCATGTGGCAGGTAATGTGCTATGGTCATTTCCCAGGCATCCACAAATGCCACATTGATGCCTGTGAACATCTGTTTCATCACTAAATCAAACTGATAGGAATACCAGTCACTGTGGTAGAGACTATAGTATAGTGACAGAGCCTGGACATTGGCAGTCTTTATTACAACTAGTGTATCTGTACTCCTGTCGAGCAACTGTACAATAGACCTCCGAATATTCTGTAGTCTCCGGATATACACTTCTATTGGATGGGTGGTTAAATGGGCCCATAACGTGATACCTATAACTGTGTCTTTTCCTCCTTTAATTTCATCCAGTGCATTTGCAATATACTTCTGGTGCTGAGTCAATTGAGTGTTCCATTGGACTGGAAGGCCATGAGTATGATATTCCACCAAGATGTTATTTTCCAAATTCACAGCAAGGTGAGGGCCATGTTTTGAAGGATTTCCAAAATCAAATTTTTTGAGACCTAGAACAGAAATTATAACATTATTTAACACAGTAAGCCACAATGTTCCTGATGCTAACAGATATGAAATGGGGAGGACAGATCATTTCCAACTGCAGAACACCAAAATGGAGCTGCAGATTTACCAGTGTGCTAATGTAATAGATGAACTAAGAGACGTAAAACATATAGTGGAATCTTGCAATAAGCACAGACTGACAAACTGGCAAATAAGTGTATACCTTCTATATCATATTGGTTTGTTTCCATCTATTTTGCAAATTATGTATTCTCCTTTGAAGTTTCTTCCCTGAAACTGATATATCACAATACAGTGGGAATGTAGGCTGTGAGGAGGACACAAAGAGGCTGCAAAGAGTTATAGACAGGTTAAGTGAGTGCGCAACAAGGGGGCAGAAGGTGTACAATATGGGAAAGTATGAGGTTATTCACTTTGGCAGTAAGAATAGAAAAGCAGAATTTTTTAAAAAGGCATGAAACTTTTAAATGTTGATCTTCAGAGAGACGTTGGTGTACTTGTAAAAAACACAGCAAGTTAGCATGCAGGTACAGCAAGCGATTAGGAAGTGTTACAATCAGGTGAGGAAGGGTCAAAGGGCTCCCCTCTTTTCCCTCTCCTTGTTTGACCACAACTGGTTTGTTTCTTTTTGAAGTGGATATACTTGCCAATTCAGTGAGTGTTTAACTGCTAATGTGCCATGATCATAAAAAGACCCAATCAAAAAGGTTTTCCTGAGTTGTACTTAAACCAAGTAAAAACCAAGTAAAATAATAATATCCGCTCCAACTTTCACAAACACACACACACACACTCGAAGTTCACACACACACACACACATACAAATAGGTTACAGATTGGGGAACGATAGATTCGTAAAATTAGAGTCCAGAGAAAAAGAAGGGCTATACAATCACTGGCGGTTGGTGACTCGTCTGGCTTCAGGCTGAATTCGGTGGTCATGTGACTTTCCTTTGGTGGTTCTGACGCTTCCGGTTTGAAGATGTGGATGGCTGATTTAGTGGTTCACTGGGAGACAGAAACATGGCTGATTTCCTTCAAGGAATCACTGTGTGTAGCAGGAATATGCCTAGGTCAGGGTTGACCAACATATGGCCCATGGGCCAGGATCTGGCTCACCACAGGTTTTCATCTGGCCCGTGGATGTAAACTCTACCCAACCATTCCGTATCCTCACCAGGGGTCGGCAACATGTTCATACACGCACATCGATGCCCGTGGTAAAAAAAATTTGAGGTCTGTGACTAGTAATTTCAGAGATGACAAATTTCCCATAGGCGTAAGCCTATTTCATTGTAAATTTCTTTTCAAAATTAAATATTTTATTATTAGTAGAATATCAAATGTAATGTACAAACTACTGTATTCTCTGTACAACAAGAATCTAGTTCCGAAGAAGGGTCACTGACCCGAAACGTTAACTCTGCTTCTCTTTTCACAGATGCTGCCAGACCAGCTGAGTGGTTCCAGCATTTCTTGTTTTTATTTCAGATTTCCAGCATCCGCAGTATTTTGCTTTTATTTTAAATAACATCACAGTTTGAACTGGACAAGAATCACCTCTTAACCATATTTTTCATCACCTATCTTTGGCTTAACATCCATTTTGTTCCTTACACCTCTGTGAAGCACCTTGGGATGTTTTTCTGCTACAGAAAGCTGAGAGGAGCATACAAAGTGGAGGGGTGAAGTCAAAAAGGAAATTCAGAAAGCAAACAGAGGGCATGAAAGAATATTGGCAAGCAAAATCAAAGTGAACCCAAAGATGTCTGATCAATGTATTAAGAGTAAGAGGATAACTAAGGAAAGAGTAGGGCCCATAAAAGACCAAAAAGGTAACCTATGTGTAGGGGTGGAAGATGTTGGCATGGTCCTGAATGAATGCTTTGTGTCTGTCTTCACAAAAGAGGGGGACAATGCAGATATTGTAGTTAAGAAGGAGGAGTGCGAAGTATTGAATGTGATAAACATAGTGAGAGAGGAAGTATTAATGGGATTAGCATTCTTGAAAGTTAAGAAATCAGCAGGGCTGGATGAAATATACCCAGGCTGTTAAAAGAAGCCAGGGAGGAAATAGCGGACGGTCTGAACATCATTTTCCAGTCCTCACTGGATACAGGTGTGGTGCCGGAGGATTGGAGAACTGCTAACATTGTACTTTTGTTTAAAAAGGGAGTGAGGGATAGACTGAGTAATTACAGACCAGTCAGTCTAACCTCAGTAGTGACCAAATTATTGGAATCTATTCTGAGAGATAGAGTAAACTATCACTTAGAAGGGCACGATTATTCAAGGATAGTCAGTATGGATTTGTTAAGGGAAGATATTGTCTGACTAAATTGAATGAATTTTTTGAAGAACTAACAAGGAGGATTGATGAGGGTAGTGCAGTTGATGTGGTCTGCATGGATTTTAACAAGGCTTTTGACAAGGTCCCACTTGGCATACTGGTTAAAAAATAAAAGCCCACAGGATCCAGGGAAATGTAGCAAGCTGGATACAAAATTGGCTCAGTGGCAGGAAACAAAGGGTAATTGTTGATGGGTGTTTTTGCAACTGGAAGTCTGTTTCCAGTGGCGTTCCACAGGGCTCAGTACTAGGTTACCTGATTTTTCTGCCAAACATTAACGATTTAAATGTAAATGTAGGGGGCATGATCAAGAAGTTTGCAGACGACACAAAAATTGGCCCATTAGTTGATAACAAGGAGGATAGCTGTAGGCTGCAGGAAGGTATCAATAGACTGGTCAGGTGGGCAGAAAAGTGGCAAATGAAATTAAACACAGAGAAGTGTGAGGTGATGCATTTGGGGAGGTCAAACAAGGCAAAGGAATACACGATTAAAGGGAGAATATTGAGAGTGTTCTTACCCAGTGCGTGTCCCATGGGTACAGCATGGTTGGTGAAAGGCAGCTAACATTCAGTGGGGGAGACTGCAGATGACCTTCCAGGATATCCTCGAGCAGCTGTGAGCCTTGAGGCTCAGCTTCAGACTGCATCGCCTTGCACCCAGGGAGAAGCAACTTGTCACGGGCCTCATTCATATGGCTTCAAGGCCCCAATTGAGGAGGAGGAGCAGCATAGAGGGAGGGAGGTGCAGGCACCTGTAGGGGCATACAGCAACTTGGGGGCCCACAGGAGTGCCAGCCTTGCGAATGGCTGCAGATTGCAGAGGGGCACGCCAACAGCCTCCTGCACGCAGAAGAGAGGGTCACGGCCATGGCTCAACTACCTAATGATATCCTGTCAAGTGTCTTCGAAGACTCCGCCTCTCCAGAGTAGCCATCAGTGATCTGGTGCCATGATGCAGGATGAGCAGAGAACCATGGGACTCGGTGGACATCTGATGCCAGTGTCGTTGAAGGTCACCGTGGCACTGAGTGTCTACGCCATTGGTCACTGCAGGGGTCCACTGGAGGCATGTGTGGAATATTGGAATCTGCAGCTCAATTGTGCATCAAGGAGGTCACCAATATCCTGTTCAGGAGGGCAGGCGACTGTGTGCACTACCAACTGATCAAAACAAATCAAGCTAAGAGGGCTACAGAAGCTGGGGCCATTACTGTATTCCCCAAGGTGTAGGGTGTCATCGACTGCACGCAAATGACCATCAAGGCTTCCACTGACCCGCCATGGCCTTCATGGAAGGACTTCCACTCACTCAATCTGCA
Source organism: Heterodontus francisci (assembly GCF_036365525.1). NCBI lineage: Eukaryota > Metazoa > Chordata > Chondrichthyes > Heterodontiformes > Heterodontidae > Heterodontus > Heterodontus francisci. Next base: position 86,532,018 of record NC_090380.1, on the reverse strand, counting down.
ACTGGTCTGAGACCACTGCAAACAAATCTACTTCCTGGGAAGCAGCCACAACATCTACATACATCAGCAGTGCCAGGTGCCAGATCTTTTCCATCCCTCGGTATACCTACAGGGATGGATCGTTGGAGACAACATTAATATTTTAGACGTGAATATAGGAGGTATGATCAGTAAGTTCGCAGATGACACAAAAATTGGTGGTGTTGTAAATAGTGAGGAGGAAAGCCTTAGATTACAGGACGATATAGATGGGCTGGTAAGATGGGCAGAACAGTGGCAAATGGAATTTAATCCTGAGAAGTGTGAGGTGATGAATTTTGGGAGGACTAACAGGGCAAGGGAATATACAAGGTAGGACCCTTGGAAGTACAGAGGGTCAGAGGGACCTTGGTGGACTTGTCCATAGATTACTGAAGGCAGCAGCACAGTTAGATGAGGTGGTTAGGAAGGCATATGGGATACTTGCCTTTATTAGTCGAGGCATAGAATATAAGAACAGGGAGTTTATGATGGAGCTGTATAAAACGCTAGTTAGCCCACAGCTGGAGTACTGTGTACAGTTCTGGGCACCACACTATGGGAAGGATGTGTTTGCACTGGAGAGGGTGCAGAGGAGATTCACCAGGATGTTGCCTGGGCTGGAGCTTTTCAGCTATGAAGAGAGACTTGGCAGGCTGGGGTTGTTTTCTTTAGAGCAGAGAAGGCTGAGGGGGGACATGATTGAGGTATACAAAATTATGAGGCGCATAGATAGGGTAGATAGGAAGAAACTTTTTCCCTTATTGGAGGTGTCAATAACCAGGGGGCAGGAGGTTTAGAGGGGATTTGCGGAAAAAACTTTTCACCCAGAGGGTGGTTGGAATCTGGAACACACTGCCTGAAGGGGTGGTAGAGGCAGGAATCCTCCCAACATTTAAGAAATATTTAGATGAGCACTTAAAATGCCATAGCATATAAGGCTATGGGCCAAGTGCTGGAAAATGGGATTAGAATAGATAAGTGCTTGATGGCCGGCCTGGACAAGATGGGCCGTAGGGCCTGTTTCTGTGCTGTATAACTCTATGACTCTATGACAAGGGCTATTCACTGAGGACATGGCTATGGATGCCTGTGAGGAACCCATGCATGGATGCAGTAGAGTTACAATACCTACCCCGGGTCAACCTGAGTGACCATTGAGCAGGCCATTGGTTTACTCAAGCTGAGATTCAGTTATCTTGATTGATCTGGTGGGGCCCTTCAGTATGCCCCAGTGAGGGTCTTGCATATCATGGCAGTTTGCTGTGTACTGCATAACCTGGAGCTAGAGAGCAGATGGTGTTGGTCAGTGAGAATATCGTAGAGCGCGACGCCTCCTCCGATGATGAGGATGGGGAGGAGGATGGTGCCCAGGCAGTGCCAGATGAGAGGACCCAGGGAGATCAGGAAGGTGCCATGTGATACGTGAAAGGGAGGCACGAGCTGCCCTTATACATTCATGTTTCCTATGACCCATAGCACCTTCTCGAACAGCACTAATTAAGCCTTACCTTTAAGCAGTCCTGTTGTTGCCTCCTTCCTTCTGCACTGCTGCACCCAGGTGCAATTCATACAGTGTCAAGGCCAAAGCGTTGAGTATTCAGGACTTTGTCCAGTGCTTCCAGCCCCTTAGGAGGAAGGGTTTAAATTAAGTCCCAAAGGGCATCAACAAAGGGAAGGAGATGTAGCGAGATGACATAAAATGCAATCCGATCTATTTGGAATGTAAATTCATCCATGAATCCCTAAGTGTATCTAGGTGCTCTTCTTAAATCTTTTCCGGGTGCTCCTATGTGGTGCACCCCCTGCGCTGTCAGTAGTGTCGGAGGCAGGGTGCTGAGTTTGCTGTCCCGTGGCTTGGGATGACCTTGGCGGCTGTCCTCTTGCTGCCTGAGGACTGGAGGGCTCTGGCACACTTGAGGGCCTCCTGTCATCGGGGATGATGAGACACTGTCGTCACTGGCAGAGGGGTTTTGGAGATACTGACCCTGAGAGAAACCCCCAGATGTGGCTCCTGCCTGCTGATAAGGCACACTTGTACCTCTCTGCTGAGCTGAGAGGGACGTGGACCTGGTGGAGACTCCAGATGCCTTGCCCCTCTCACCTTGCCACTGCTGCATCGAGCTCATGGACAGTGCGATGATTTGCAGTTCTGTGCGCATATCTGGTAGCCATTGATTGGTCTGCTGAATCTGCCTCTCCATGAGAGTTGCCAATCTCTCAATGGAGGAAGCCGGACTTGCACCTGTCAGAGACAGTGCAGCACCAAAGGCCTGGATGGACTCCTCCATTGTCTGTGTTTGGGAATCCATAGCCTCTGGCATCTCTGCCAGATGTTGTCTTACCTCTCATTGCAGCTGTAGCATTTCCCATGCAGCCATTGACACCAGAGACACGTCATTAGCCTAGGGCTCAGCATGAGCCTGGACTCCCATGGTCCTCTGACTGTTCGTGTCCTCAGATGTCACAGCTTCCGTCAGCTGATTGGGTGTGTCTGAGTTGTGCTCACCAGGTTGTGTGCCTGAATCTAACCGCGAACGGATACTCGCTGATGTGAGAGTATCTGCGCTGGCGGAGTATGTGGAGGAATGATATGCCAGTGCACCCTCTGACGCTCCTCCCTCCTCTTTCTCCTTCTCAGAGGTGACCGACTGTTCTCCAGTCTTTCCAGTTCTTTGTTCTTGTGGTTCATCTTGACCTGCATGAGAGAAAAGAGACATTGAAGGGTTAAGGTCTGCCCATTGCGACATTCCAACCACCCCTACTGTGCAGCTCCATTGATGTAGTGGTGAACAGATGAGCAGCATGGCTCGTTTGCAGCAGATGCACCCTTGTGCCCCAGGAGATGCTCACTGACTGTCTTGGGTAGGGGACCCTGTCTCACCATCAGCAATGGAGGCCTTTTCCTCCAACGGGCTTAAGACATGGAGATAAGGCACTCCACCGCCAGTCTTGGCACACTCTTTCCAATTGTGGGCTATCTTCTCCTGCAGACACAATGATGTACAAAATTAATTTCTCAGCGGAGACAAGCCCTAAACCTCTGATGGAGGTAGTCCAGTGGTCCATGATGGGGGCACATATTTGCCTCCTGCATTTGGCCCCTCTCAAGGGATTGTGTGGGGTGAGACAATGACTGATGTGTGCCTCTCATGAAGATGCAACTAAGCCTCAGGCAGCACCTGAGTCCTGCTACCCTTCCCCAATCAACATGACTGAGTGGTCACTCCCTTTGCACCAAACGTTCCCTCTCGCTCTGCCACATACAATGCCCAACGTGTCAAAAGTGTTTGCAGTTCTCATCTTACCAGTCCAGATAGGTCATTAACTCACTTCCTGCATTGGATCCATGTCCTGAGGGGGTGATCTGATGGCTGCTGACCTCCTCCGCAATCTCCATCCAGGCTTGCTTGGTCAGACGGGCAACTTTCCTCCAGTTGTCCCTGGGGAAGCGGACCTCCTGGCTTTCCCTTGCAGCTTAGAGGAGAAGCTGCAGGGAGGCATCGCTAAACTGTGGGGCCACCCGGTGTCTTCCTTCAGACATGGTCATTGCAGGCCTGTGTTTATCTCCTTACCTATCAGGGAGTAGAGACTGTAGAAGGCTTCTTGGGGGCACTCAGCAAGGCACTCCTTTAACCCAGGCAGCAGTGAAAGCAGGGCTGGCAGCCCTTTAAATGTGGTGCCAGCACCTACTATCGATGCCTTGTTTCCCGCCCCTGGTGATTGATTGCATGGGCCCCACACCTCCCCTTCCTTAATTGGCCAGCCGCCGCATGATCAATGTTGATTGGCTGCAGGCCGCTCATATGGCAACAGCACCCGGATCCGATGCCACCACCGAGATCTGCACCAATTGATCTAAATTTCAGCCAGTGTTTCTTCCTCCTCAGTTTTTTCTCCCTCCAAGCCTTCAGCATCAGGCACCATTGGCTGACCAGGTGATAATTCTTGGGTATCTGAAAGTATAAATGCACAAGGCAGGGTTTGGGGGTGAGGAGAGGGGAGGGAATACAAGAGCTGCAGAGTTACACCATCTGCAGCTTGTACAGCACAGATTGCGGGATGAGAGTGAAGTGGGATTTTAGAAAGTGGATAAGGCTGGGAATCCCATCTCCCACTTCATTAGCAGAATCGTCAATGGTGTGTATTACTACAGAAACAGACACAGCTCCTCTCACCAAGGAAGCCCTGGAAATCCTGGGGCCATTCAAAAGGCCATTGATGGATCAAAAAAGATCTCTAGCTATTTTTCCTGCTCTTTCCATCAGGGGAAGTGGCCATTCCCTTGGGTCAAAGAGCAAAAAAAATCAACCATATTACATTCAAGCTCAGATGTGACCTTGAAATTAAAGTATTAATAACGATACTCAAAGAAAGAAGAAAATGCAATAGTTGAATTTAAAATGTATTTTGTAAATGTATTTTCTATATTTAAATTTTATTTTGAGCAGACCAAGATGGTAAAAATGGCAAAGCAAAACAATTTCATGAAGTATTTTGTTATATTTAATTGGTTCACCTTCAACTTTCTTTTACTGGTCGATGAGTCATTTAAGATTAGTTATTTTTATAAATCGTGATATGTTTCTCATCAGTAGTTCTCTGACTACTTTCCTTGATTCAAATTCTTACTTGAGCCAATTATAAAAGCATAATTGATAGATTTCAATTGTTACATATGCAGTTAATGTATGGTCCATGCTACATGCAAGATGACAGAGATAGATGCACACAAACATAGGTGCAAACATAGACAGACAGATTTATACAAAGATAGAAAAATAGGCAGACAGACGAACTAAACCAACCTGGCACAAACATGGTCAAATATTCAAACCACTGACGTATAGTGGAATCTCCAAACAGATAAACTTTTTTTCGCTGAAGACAATCTGTAATTTTTGCAGGAGTGTCAAAGCGGCGAATATTGCAGGTTGTTGACATCCACTGGTCCTTATAATAAAAGCCAGATGGTGATACCAAAGGCTTTCCCCGGATGCATTCTCCGAGAACTGCAGCTGAAAATAAAGAGAAACAAGATGCAGGATGGTGATGGCCTATAGCTTAGGTTATCAATGCATTTTCAATTGGTTAATTGTAGTTTCCATGGCAATGACAAATCCCAGCAGGACCATTAGCTGTTGCCACAGAAAGTACACATACACAATGAGAAAAATGATCCAAGCAGCGAAAAAAACCTTGTTGTGTCAATGGGTAAATGCAGCACTTGGTGTGTCACTGAACTTTCTAGGTGAGGGGGGGTCCCAACTCTTAATGCTTTGTCTGTGCTGGGTTAGCTCATCTCAGCTGGGTGGCAGTGGAGCTGCTACATAGGACATTATGTTGACCACATATTCATGCCCCATTAAGTACATCCTCTTGTAGACATGGCAACTAGACTATTTAACTTTCTCCAGAAAAGATGAAGGAAATGAGTAAATAAAAGTAACACCTCACTCCTGACTCCTAACTGCTGGAGTCTTTTGAATAGTTTCCAGTCCAAGCTCCTTGCACTGCCCCTGGGAATAGAGACTAAGTAAAATGCTGCATACCTGTTATCCTTACTACAGTATATAGAGAATATAAACTATTTCAGCAATATCTCACCGATGATTATATATTTACTCCAAAACCCAAGAATGCCCACTTTGCATCTATTTTGAGTAACCACGACTATCTTTTACAGCCAAAGTTATGTTCTGCATTCTGAATGCATGTAACCATAGGAAGGAACATAGCAGCAGGAGTAGGTCATTCATCTCTTCGAGCCTGCTCCGCTATTCTAGGCCATGGCTGATCGTCTACCTCAACACCATATTCTCGCACTATCCCCATATCCCTTGATGTCATTAGCAACTAGAAATCTATCGATCTCTGTCTTGAACTTACTCAGTGACTGAGCTTCCACCACCCTCTGGGGCAGAGAATTCCAAAGATTCACCAAACTCTGAGTGAAGAAGTTCCTCCTCATCTCAGTCCTAAATGGCTTGCCCTTTATTCTGTGATTGTGTCCCCTTGTTCCAGACCCCACAACCAGGGAAAACATCCTTTCTGCATCTACCCTGTCTATCCCTTAAAGAATTTTGTAAATTTCTATGAGATCGCTTCTCATTCTTCTAAACTCCAAAGAATACAGGCCCAGTCTCCTCATTGTCTCCTCATAGGGCAATCGCACCATCCCAGGAATCAGTCTGGTGAACCTTCGCTGCTCTCCCTCAATGGCAAGTATATCCTTCCTCAGGCAAGGGGACCAGAACTGCTCACAATGTTCCAGGTGCGGCCTCACCAATGCTCTATATCATTGAAGCAAGATACCTTTGCTCCTGTATTCAAATCCTCTTGTGATAAAGTCTAACATACCATTTGCCTTCCTAACTGCTTGTTGCACCTGCATGCTAGCTTTCAGTGACCTATGAACAAAGACACCAGGACCCTTTGGACATCAATACTTTCCAATCTCTCACCATTTAAGAAATACTCTGCACCTCCATTCCTCCTACCAAAGTGGATAACCTCACACTTATCCACATTATATTCATCTGCCATGTTCTTGCCCACTCACTCAGCCTGTCCGAATCCCTTGAAGCCTCTTTGCATCCTCCTCACAACTCACATTCCCACCAAGTTTTGTGTTGTCCACAAACTTGGAAACATTACAATTGGCCCCCACATCCAAATCATTGATATAAATTATGAACAGCTGGGGCCCAAGCACTGATCCTTGTGGTACCCCACTGGTCACAGCCTGCCAACCTGAGAATGACCCATGTATTCCTACTCTCTGTTTTCTGCCCATTACCCAATCCTCAATCCATGCTAGTATATTAACCCCAATCCCATGCACTTTAATTTTGCTTACTAACCTTCTATGTGAGACTTTATCAAAAGCTTTCTGAAAGTCCAAATACACCACATTCACTTGTTCTCCCTTATCCATTCTGCTAGTAATATCCTCATAAAACTCGAACTAGCTTGTTAAACATGATTTTACCTTCAAAAATCTATGTTGACGCTGCCCAATCAGACCATTATTTTCGAAGTGTCCAGTAATCACATCCTTTCTAATAGGTTCTAGTATTTTCCCTGCTACCGATGTCAGGCTAACAGGTTTGCAGTTCCCATTTTCTCTTTCCCTCCTGTCTTAAACAGTGGGGTTACATTTGCAACCTTCCAATCTGCAGGCACCATTGCAGAATTTAGAGAATTTTGAAAGATGATCACTAATGCATCCATTACCTCTGTAGCCATCTCTTTCAATACTCTAGGGTGAAGATTATCAGGTCCCAGGGATTTGTCAACTTTCAGTCCCATTAATTTCTCCAATACTACGTTTTTGCTGATCCTTATTTCTTTCAGTTCCTCATTCTCACTAGACTCCTGGATCTCAATTATGTCAGGGAGACCTCTTGTATCTTCTTCCATGAAGATAGACAAAAAGTAATTATTTAGCTTCTCTGCCATTTCTGTATTTATTTTGAGATACAGCACTGAAACAGGCCCTTCGGCCCACCGAGTCTGTGCCAACCAACAACCACCCATTTATACTAACCCTACAGTAATCCATATTCCCTACCGCCTACCTACACTAGGTGCAATTTACAATGGCCAATTTACCTATCACCTGCAAGTTTTTGGCGATGGGAGGAAACAGGAGCACCCGGTGAAAACCCACGCGTCACAGGGAGAACTTGCAAACTCCGCACAGGCAGTACCCAAAATTGAACCCGGGTCCCCGGAGCTGTGAAGCTGTGGTGCTAAACACTGCGCCACTGTGCCTCCCTAATATAATTTCCCATTATAAATTGTCCTGCCTTTGCCTGTAATAGACACACATTTGTCTTTAGTATTGCTGAAAAGAGACATTTTGTCAAAGCTTTTTGTCTTGCACTCATCAGGACAAATCGCAAGGATACCAATGTAAGGGAAAGCAACAAATTTATACTGCATGAGAAGAGAGTGCTGATTGGTTGGCAGGGAGACGTGGTGGTGCTGTGGTAATGTCACTGGATGAGTAATCCAGAGGCCCAGGCTAAAGCTCTGAGGCATGGGTTCAAATCCCACCATGGCAGATGGTGAAATTTGAATTCAATTAATAAAAATCTAATGGTGACCATGAAACCATTGTTGATTGTTGTAAAAAACGATCTGGTTCACTAATGTCCTTTAGGGAAGGAAATCTGCTGTCCTTACCTGGTCTAGCCTACATGTGACTCCAGACCCACAGCAAAGTGCTTGACTCTTAACTGCCCTCTGAAATCACAGAATAATACAGTGCAGAAGAGGCCCTTCGGCCCATCGGGTCTGCACCGATGCATTAAAGACACCTGACCTGTCTACCTAATCCCATTTGCCAGCACTTGGCCCATAGCCTTGAATATTATGACGTGCCAAGTGCTCATCCAGGTAGTTTTTAAAGGATGTGAGGCAACCTGCCTCTACCACCCTCCCAGGCAGTGCATTCCAGACTGTCACCATCCTCTGGGTAAAAAAGTTCTTCCTCAAATCCCCCTTAAACCTCCCGCCCCGCACCTTAAACTTGTGACCCCTCGTAACTGACCCTTCAACTAAGGGGAATAGCTGCTCCCTATCCACCCTGTCCATGCCCCTCATAATCTTGTACACCTTGATCAGGTCACCTCTCAATCTTCTCTGCTCCAGTGAAAACAACCCAAGCTTATCCAACTTCTCTTCATAGCTTAAATGTTCCATCCCCGGCAACATCCTGGTGAATCGCCTCTGCACCCCCTCCAATGCAATCACATCCTTCCTATAATGTGGCGACCAGAATTGCACACAATACTCCAGCTGTGGCCTTACCAAAGTTCTGTACAACTCCAACATGACCTCCCTGCTTTTGTAATCTATGCCTCGATTGATAAAGGCAAGTGTCCCATATGCCTTTTTCACTCCCCTATTAACCTGCCCTTCTGCCTTTCGAGATCTATGGACAAACACGCCAAGGTCCCTTTGTTCCTCGGAACTTCCCGGTGTCAGGCCATTCATTGAATACTTCCATGTCACATTACTCCTTCCAAAGTGTATCACCTCACACTTTTCAGCGTTAAATTCCATCTGCCACTTTTCTGCCCATTTGACCATTTCTGCCCATCTATATCTTCCTGTAACCTAAGACACTCCACCTCACTGTTAACCACTCGGCCAATCTTTGTGTCATCTGCGAATTTACTGATCCTACCCCCCACATAGTCATCTATGTCGTTTATATAAATGAAAAACAATAGGGAACCCAGCACAGATCCCCGTGGTACGCCACTGGACACTGGCTTCCAGTCACTAAAACAGCCGTCTGTCATCACTCTCTGTCTCCTACAGCTAAGCCAATTTTGAATCCACCTTATCAAGTTACCTTGTATCCCATGTGCATTTGCTTTCTTGATAAGTCTCCCATGTGGGACCTTGTCAAAGGCTTTGCTGAAATCCATGTAAACTACATCATGAAATAGCCAAGCCACTCAGTTCAAGGGCAATTAGGGATGGACAATGAATGCTGGCCTAGCCAGCAATGACAGAACCCACAAAACGAATAGAAAAATGTGGACTCTGATTGGTAGAGGTATTGCCATGCAGAATGCATCAGTTTATGATGACTGACAGTTAACTACCAAGTTTTGTTTGAAGTTTACACCAGGCAGCTTGACTCTGATTGGTCAAGGCATTGTCCTGAGGAATGAACCAGCAAATAACTGTCACTTATTTTGTTTCGCTGAAACAGGTGCAATGTGTGTACATATTCTTTCTGTCTGCAAAGCAGGGGGCCTTATTATTTTGACAAAATGTCTCTGTTTTCAGCAATACTCAAGTTCTGTACAACTAAACAACATTTTCTTTGTTTTTTTTTTCATTTTACATACCCATAGATGCTTTTATAATCCGTATTTATATTTCGTGCTAGCTTAAATTCATATTCTATTCTCTCTTTCTTTATCAATTTCTTGGTCCTCCTTTGCTGGATTCTAAAATTCTCATCCTCCAGATTATGACATTTTTTCGCAACTTTCTCAGCCTCCCCCTTTGATCTAATACAATCTTTAACTTCTTTTGTTAGCCATAGCTGACTTGTTTTCCCTATTGGGTTCTTTTGCCTGATAGGAATGTATGTTTTTTTGAAAACCATGCATTAACTCTTTAAATACGAGCCATTGCCTATCTCCTGTCCAACCCTTTAATGTATTTTTCCAATCCACCATGGCCAACTTGCTCCTCATAACTTCATAATTGCCCTTGTTTAGATTTAAGACCCTAGTTTCGGATTGAACTACATCTTTTTCAAACTTAATGGAAAATTCTATCATACTATAGTCATTTTGCCCTAAAGGTTCTTTTACCACCAGATTATTAATTAGCCCTTTCTCATCGCATAATACTAGATCCAAAATAGTCTGTTCCCTAGTTGGTTCCTTAACATATTGCTCCAGAAAACCATCTTGGACACATTTCAGGAAGTCTTCTTTCACAATATTGGTGCTCCTTAGATTTACCCAGCCTATATGTAGATTGACATCACCCATGATTACTGCATTGCCCTTGCTACATGCACTTCTAATTTCCTGATTTGTACCATGCCCCACATTATCACTACTGTTTGGTGGCCTGTAAGTTACTCCTACCAATAATTGTTGGCCCTTGCTGTTTCTTAGCTCCACCCAAACAGATTCTACATTCTGCTCTTCCGATTGAAGATCCGCTCTCACTAATGCACTAATCTCATCTCTTATTATCAGCACTACCCCACCTCCTTTTCCTTTTTGCCTGTCTTTCCTAAATGTCAAATATCCTTTAATATTCAGTTCCCAGTCTTGGTCACCCTGCAGCCACCTCTCCGTGATGGCAATTAAATCATATTGGTTTACTTCTACTTGCGTCATCAACTCACCTACCTTGTTGCAAATGCTGCGTGCATTCTGATAGAGTGCCTGTAATTCTGCTTTTTTAAAACTATTCTGTATTTAGACCCTTGTTGGTTCTAGCATTTATTTCGGCTGCTTTCCACTTTCATTCACAACTTTTCTACTTCTCATAACCAGCTTTGTTTTTCTTTCTGAATTCCCTTGCAAGTTCCCAACCCCCTGACAAGCTAGTTTAAACTCTCCCGAAGAGCACTAGCAAATCGCCCCATGTGGATATTAGTCCCCGTCCTGTTAAGGTATAGCCCATCCATCTTGTTCAGGTCCCACCTGCCCCAGAACTGGTCCCAATGCCCCAGGAATCTAAAGCCCTCCCTCTTACATCATTTATTCAGGCCACGTATTCATTTGTTCAATCTTCCTATTTCTATACTCACTCGCATATGGTGCTGGAATTACTGCCTTAGATGTCCTGCTTTTCAATCTCCTTCCTAGCTCCCTAAATTCTGCTTTCAGGACCTCATCCCTCTTTCAACCCAGGTCATTGGTGCCAATGTGGACCATGACTTCTGGCTGTTCACCCTGCCCTGAAAGAATGCCCTGCAGCCATTCCGTGACATCCTTGACTCTGGCACCAGGGAGACAATATACCATCCTGGAGTCACATCTATGGCCTGTCTGTTCCCCTAACTATCAAATCGCCTACTACTATTGCCCTTCCACTCTTCTTCACCCCCAACTGTGCAGCTGAGCCACTTGTGGTGCCACAAACTTGGGTCTTGCTGCATTCCTCTGACAAACCATATTCCTCACCAGTATCCAAAACGGAAAACTGGTTAGTGAGTGAGAAAGACTCAAGGACTCCTGCACTACCTGCCTAGTCTTTCTAGGCTGCTTAGTGGTCACCCATTCCCTCTCTGCCTGCACACTCTTGATCTGCGGTGTGATCACTTTGGTAAAAGTGCTATCCACGTAGTTTACAGCTTCGCGGATACACCACAATGACTCCAACCTCTGCTCGAGTTCCAAAACATGGAGCTCATGTTTTTGCAGCTGGAGACACTTCCTGTACATGTGATCGTCTAGGCCATGTGAACTGTCCACGACTCCCCCATGTCATGAGATGGGCATTCCACACAGCCGAGCTGTCCTGCCATGCCTTAAGCTTGCTTTCAGATTATTTACTTTAAACTGGAAACTAGAAAGTAGAAAGTAAAATTACTCACCAATCAGCTTCTTCTGTGTGTATAAGGCAGAGTTCAAGAAAAAAAAACTTTTACCTTTCTTCTACCTTTTTTCGATAATCCAATTATCAACCCACTTTTCCTAAAAGTATTGAATGTGTCAAATGCTCTACAGACACTTACACTAGATGCTCATCAATCAATCAGCTTGCAACTTTGCCGTGACATGACGGATTTTTTTTCAGCTCAGCATGTGCTGATTCCAAGGAGCACCCGATATGTGCCTCTCCGACTCCCAGGTAAGACCATACATGAATAGCAACAGCAGCAATGGATTCCAAATGTTCAGCAAAATACCTAACTGAAATTGCAGTCCATTTTTCTCTGCCGTGTAGCTCCCTTCCAGAACTACAGAGGGACTGTTGGCAGGAACCTTGGTGTTGCCCTGCTGATGTCCCACATTCCCGCTCCCTAGGAACAGACTACTTGGGGATGATTTTCACTTCCAGCAGCAGTAGAAAACAGGTGTTAGTAGATCAGCCGCCTATTACACATCATTTGTTTATAAACTGGATGTATTTAGCAGGGACGGGGCAGGGGAACTGACCACAGTACAAGATCAACACTAAAATAAAAGCAAAATACTGTGGATGCTGGAAATCAGTAATAAAAACAGAAAGTGCTGGAAATACTCAGCAGGTCAGGCAGTATCTGTGGAGAGGGAAGCAGAGTTAACGTTTCAGGTCAGTGACCTTTCATCAGAACAGTTTTGGATCAGAATTAATCATACCTGAATTCATCAAGGCAATGCATTCTTGTTGGACAAGTCCTACATGCTCTAAATATGTTCACATCCAAAATGTTAATCTAATTCAGAAAATACCAACATGGGGCATTAAATTATGCTTTAGTTGAAAAAGCCACAAATTCCTGTGTTTTTGCAACAAGGAGTTGCTCACCATTCTGCTTACTCAGACTCCCTCTCATATAACAAACATTCAATTTACTAGCCATGCGTTTACAATTATCTTACCTGCTCGAGGTGAAGGTTGTACTATTATATACCCTGTGGCATTAGGTAATATGGGCTTCTTGATGTTGACTTCACTGTAAATGTAAATATATCATAGATTAAGTTGTTGTATCAATGTGAGAAGTGAATAATACATCCAGGATATAGCCTAGAAATATTCTCAGCTATCTTATTCCTCAAACCTCTCAATTCCCATAGGTGCAAGAAGTCATCAACTGCAAATATATGGCCATCAAGGCTCCCACTAACCAGCCTGCAGCCTTCATCAACAGGAAGGGCTTCCACTCAATGTACAACTGGTCTGCGACCACCGCAAGTGGTTCCTACAGGTGTGTGCATGGTTCTCGGGAAGCAGCCATGATGCACTCCTAGGTTCCAGACCTTTTCTTACCCCCTGCTTGCCTTCAAGGATAGATAATGAGCAACAAGTGCTACTCATTAAAGAAAAGCAAAATACTGCAGATGCTGGAAATCTGAAATAAAAACAGAAAGTGCTGGAAATACTCAGCAAGTCAGGCAGCATCTGTGGAGAGAGAAGCAGAGTTAACATTTCAGGTCTGTAACCTTTCATCGGCACATTGAAACATTAACTCTGCTTCTCTCTCCACAGATGCTGCCTGACCTGCTGAGTATTTCCAGCACTTTCTGTTTATACTACTCATTAAAGACATGGCTACTGACGCTTGTGAGGAATGCTAGCACTGATACAGAGGAGAGATACAACATCAACCATAGCACAACTCAAGCGACCATCAAACAGGCCTTAGGGCTTCTGAAGATGCGGTTCAGATGCCTTGGCAGGTCTGGTGGAGCCCTATAATATTCCCCAGCAAGGGTCTCCCATATTGCTTAGATCTGCTTTGTCCTACACAATCTGGCGCTTGAGAGGGGACAGCAATTGAACACTGAGGATATCGTTAACTATGACGCCTCCTCCACCAGGTGCAGGATGTGGTGTGGAGTCCCAGCGACCGCAGACAAGTTGCCATGCTATACAAGAGTTTTGTTTTTTTATTGAAAGCTAAGAGTTCTGTGTGCTTTTAGAAACAGAGAAAAAGGATTTTCTGTGAACAGTGAGTGCTACAACTTGGTATTTGAACTGTGTGCACAGACTGCAAGACCTGTTTCCAAGCAACTAGGAAGATTTATGACTGTCAGGTAATTTGACTGTTGAAAGTTTAGTTTCACTTTGGGTTAAAAAGGGTTGGTGCTGGACCTCCAGAAAGACAACCCAAAAATCTCTTTCTCTTGAAAATAATTCCTGCATCAAGTGTAATTCCAATTTCCTCATGAAGTTAAAAGAACTTTGAAAGAGTTGTAAATCAAATGAATGGGAGCTAAACCTTTGTAGCTGAGTCTGCTTGGAGAGAGGAAGTCTTGTATTTCGGTTGTGGCAGATTACTGTTGCTTCAGGTCTCTGAAGAAACTCTGCATTAAGTTGTGAATCTCTGCATCAAGCTGCTTCCTGTGTTTGAAGAAGTCCTGAATTGGCAGAAATCTTGCATTTTTTAAAAAAAGGGGCTTTTACATTGAGTGTGAGAACTGATTCCTGTTGCTGCACCCCTGATGGAAGACCTTATGTGGTGCCTGCTGCAGACAAATTGCCTTGAACACCTACCCATCACAGTCTGTTCATCAATCTCATCTGGACAGAGTGGTATCTGACTATTCGACTCTGGGACACCTCACTGATCCGGAAATATCCTACCAGACCATGACAACCAATTATTTTATTATACCTAAGAAACCGTTGTAAATCAAAACATCCTTTTTCCCCGATTAACCCATTTTTGAATGTATGTGTGTGTGCATGAGGGTTAGGAAGAATAAGAAGTGATAAAATCTTTTCATATATGGATTTATCTCATTATTGTTTAAGATTTAGTTTATCAATAAATAGTTAATTCTATTGTTGTTTAAAGAAACCTGGCTTGGTGTGCTTTATTCTGGGGGACAAATAGAGTGTTAATTTGGCTACTTTCCGGTAGGTGAGAAACTTTACTAATATGATGTGACCTGTGGAGTACTGGGACTGAATTAACAGTGCATTACTCCCACCTTGGTCATAACACATGCAAGGAATGCTGGGGATACACTCATACAGGAACAGTTCACATGATCCTTACTGACAGAACCTGAAATCCAGTAAAACTTCAGCATTCTGCAGCCCTGGTGCCACCGCATTCATTAAGCTTACCATTTACCTGGTCCCAGTTAGACTTGACATTGTGGCATGGGGAATATTTTGATCTTGTGGTGAGCTTCCACCCGCTAAACACTTTGATAGAGCCAAGGTGCTCCTGAAGTTCAAATGGCCCCCCAAGAGATGCAAGGAGAACTCATGCCCTGCAACATCAGAAATGTAATGGCAGTACAAAGAGTTTCAATGCTTCAAGAATCCCCCAAAAAAACAGTGAATCCTGAGTGCAACTAGGTGCTTTTGTTAAATCTCTTCCATGTGCTCCTATGTGGTACTCCCCCATGCTATCAACTGAGGTGGAGGCAGGCCATCATCCTCTACCTGCCGGAGGCCTGGAGGGCTCCGGTAAATTGACAACTTTGTGCAGAGTGCAGGAGTCTCCTTTGTCATTGTGGCTTAATGAGGTTCTGGTGTAACTGACAGAGGGGCTGAAGAGCTGCTGTCGACACCAGAAGCTGCCTGACAGGCGCTCCCAGATGCGTCAGGCAGCCCCTTCTCCTCCATTTCAAGGCAGACTTGTACCTCCAAGCTCACCTGAGGAGTCTGAGGACCTGGTGCATTGACCCATCCTCTCGCCCAGTCATTGCTGCACAAAGCTCATGGAGTTAGTGATGGCATGCAGGTCCGCAGGCATCTGTGGCATCCATTATGTGGTCTGCTCGATATGGCTATCCATGAGGGTCGCCAGTCTTTCCATGGAGGAAGCCATGTATGCATACGTTGGAGACATGGCTGCATTCATGGCCTGGATAGACTTCTCCATCATTGGCACATGGGTCGCCTCTGGGATCTCTGCAAATGGATACCCATCAACACAAAAGTATCTGCACTGGTGCAGGGTGAGGAGGAATGATGTGATGGTGCATCCTCTGAGGCTCCCTCCTCCTCCTCAGTGGTGGACGGCTATCTACCGGTCTTTGCAGCCTGCTGCTCTTGTCTTTGATCTTAGTAGGCAAAGAGTAATTTGAGGATAATGTGCAATTCATCATGCCCTTCAGTCCACTCCTAGGGTGGAGCTTCATCTGACTAGTGGTGGACACATCAGCGTCGTCCTTGTCTGAGGTTTTCTTTTGCCCATCCAATAGGCCATTCACTCTTTCGTCTCCCACTCCCGTCTCATCATCTGTGATAGAATGGCCCCCATGCTGCCCACCAAGCCCCAGTGCCTTCTCCTCACTGGGGGTCAGGATTAATAGGTATGGAATACCACCATCAGTCTTTGCCTTTTCCCAGGCATTGTTGACTGTCTTTTCCTGCAAGCGCACAGATGAACATTGTGAGTCACCTGACTAAGATACACACATTGCCTATGATGTTGGCCACCTGATTGTCCATGATGGTCCCACAGGTATGCCTTCCTCATGCGACCACTCAGAGACAGAAGTGCAGGAGTCACCTGAGATGGGGGGGAGCCATTAACCAATATGCTGCCTTGCCTGCCACAGCCAATGCTGCTGCCTGGACCCCCTTGCCAGGAACTGGGTTGGCATCCCTTCTCTAACTAGCTCACCCTCCCACCTCACCACATGTAAGCCCCTAAGGCGAGCACATTGTTGTGCACCTACCTTGGTGGATGAGGTCATTCACCCTCCAGTGGTACTGCAATCAGGTTCTCAGATGACCCCATGGCTGCTGACCTCCTCTCCAATCTCTACTAGGCTTCCCTTGGTCTGGCAGGCATCCTCGGCTGGCAGCCAGCCTAGTGGATAACCTACAGGGCGGCATCGCTAAACCGTGAGGCCACACGGGATCTTACCTCTGAACTGGCCTGCTTTCTGCTGCTGTTCCTCTGAGCCTTCTTTGCTGCTGCAACGAGTGAGAAGAGTGTTGGCAGCCCTTTAAAGATGGCACCAGCACTCCCAGTGGTGTGACTTTATGCCGCCACCAGTGCCCTACTGGGTGCTTCCTCCACCTGCCGGCAGTTAAATGACTGACCGCCACATAATCGCACTTCACAGCCCGCCCCTGCACAAACATCACTGTTGTCAACCTCCGGTCTCACCTCCAGGACCGCGGGCAGTGCCGAAAAATTCAGTCCAATGAGGCTCAGCTGTGATGCCCTCATGGTTGAATAGTGTTCTAATCTCAGACATTAAGTACTATCATAACCAGAGGGTTCAAAAGTAATCATTGTACAACTCTACGGAAAATTTTAAGACATTCAAGATTCTAGTTCATCCCGTCATCATATCACAGCAGATTAATTAACTCTAATGTTTAACATAGAAAAAAAATGCTTAATTGGAGGGAGCTGAAATCTAATTGCTGCTGTTATAAAGTTAAAATCACCAGAAGAAGATGAAATAAATTACTTATCATACATCTTCGATTAATATGCATGTTTATTTTGGCATCTTGGTTTGCAATACCATCCATCATAGAATTAAAAAAAGAATTCATTGATTACTTTCCTGACTTTTAACTCCTTTCTCTGTACTAAATACCATTCCCAGTCTGAGATGTGCATCAGTCCAATAGCTTCTGCCAATACAGCAATTGGAAAAATCCTTAGAGCTGTCTAAGGGTGGTCTCTGATAACTTGCCATTCAATTTTCCATCCTTCACTGTGAAGAAGCACCTCAATTTTTTTCATAAAATTAATATAGGCTCCAAATCAATGCACCAAAAAGGAATTAAATACTGTTGTGCTCTGGGAGATATTTCATGATCAAATATTTATTTGACATTCTTGTGTGGGGAAGTCTGGTTCCATAACTCGTGTTTTTACTGCAATCTGAACCAGAATGAAAGATGGAAAGGCAAAGTGGAAAGAAAAGAATGTTAAGTGACATACCTTTGGAAAAATCGACTCTCTTCTCCAATTAAGGGGGCTTTCTCATATCCTTTTTTAGCATGGTTGATACGAGCAGTGCAGGGAAGCTTCTTTGGTTTGTCACAGAACCAGGGCTCCCCAGTCCTGAGATCAGTAAAGTTACAGAGGGAATCAGATTGAGGCAAACAAAGATTACATGCAGTGGTCTCTGAGGCATCTCCTGATTTGAAGGTACTTTGAAAATACATTCTCTGTGGCCGTTCACGTAGCCTTTCAAGTGCTTGGACCCCTTCACTGGGATGAACCAAGGAAACAGACGCTTCAACTTTCCCTGGCCAAGTTAAACTAAAATTTATCAAGTAAATTCCATTTTGCTTATCTATAACTGTTCCTGCTGAACCAGCTTTTAAAGCTGGGGTGTGGATCCGGGCTTGGAGATAGTCACCCCCATATTGCTTTGGGTGTCCTTCAAAATCAGTTATTCGCAGCATCACTTGTAATTGATCTCCAACATAGAAAGTCTTTGTTGAATTTAAAATAACAAAGCGAGCATGCGATGGGTCACTGCTTTTTTGATAGGGTACAATGGGACTTGGAGGCTTTGGCCATTTGATCATTTTCATAAGGAATGTTCCCTCTGACCTTTCTTCAGGGGTGAAGCTGTGATTCTGGTAGCCACATTGCACCAAGTTGTGTATCCAAGGGAGCTTCCTTGTTTCCACTTTCTGCCTCATTGCAGGATAAATCTTTGAAGTTGGATATCTCCTCCATTTGGATTCTGATCCAGAAATTGAAGGTTTATCATACTACAAAAAGGAACAACATGTTAATGATTTTTTTCCCATTACCATCACATATATGTTACTTCCCTCCTTCATTTAGGAAATTTAATTCAGATCACAGAATTTTTGGGATTGCCACATCATGATGCAAAGGTTGTATAGTTCAATGAAGCAGTGTATAGTTAATGCTTTATATTCTCCGATTGCATCCCAGACCAGGAGAGAAAGCATGTTCGTAGAAAATCTGACCATTGACCAGAGCTCAGTGAATTTATCGAGCCAGTGCCTAAATTTTATCAGACAAGGGAAGTTCCAGCTTGATCTCCACTGTGTGCAGAGTTAGCTTCAGCACTGCTGAGTTCGTGGGAGGATAAATATATCATCAGTTAGTGCTTGCACTCCTGATCACTGACCAATGACTCCTGTTGGAAGATCATATGTGGCAAAGGCTGAGAACAGGGTTTGGATTCACTACAGTAAAACCAGAAAATGAAGGCAATGTTCACTAGGTCTGGCAGCATCTGTGGAACTGTGGAATCACTGCCTGAAAGGGCGGTAGAGGCACAGCATTTACAAAATACTTGGCTATGCACTTGAGGCTTGGTAAACTACAGAGCTATGGACCAAGAGCTGGAAAGTGGGATTAGGATGGATCGCACTTTTTCAGCAGGCACAGACATGATGGGCCAAATGACAAGGACAGGAATAGCACAGCGAAGATTCAGATTCCCATAGCTCTCTGGTTCTTACTTGAATGAGGCCCAACCTGTCACCAGACACCCTCCTTCACCTGGCTGAACTAGTTCTCACATTGAATAACATACCCTTTCAATTCATTAAACTCGTCCAAATAAAAGGTGTCTCGAAGGGAACCCATATGGGTCCTAGCTGTGTCTGTTATTCACAGAATGTGCATGGGTCCTAACTATGCCTGTCTTTTCATGGAATATGTTGGCCATACTTTGTTCGTGTACTACTTATATATCCTCCATCACCTCTTTTTCTGGTACATTCATGTCTGTATCGATGCCGTTTCCTGTTCTTGCCCTGAGCTGGAAAATGTCATTAAACTTTGCTTCCACTTTCCATCTTTCCTTCGCCTTCACTATGGTCCACCTCCAACTGCAACCTTTCCCTTCCTTGACTTTTCTTTCTCCACTTCTGGGGATAGACTATCGACAAACATCCACTCAAAGCCCACTGACTCCTGGCCACCTCAACATCACTTCCTCACACGCCACTTCCTGGAAGAACCCTATTCCACTCTCCCAGTTTCTCTGTGTCCATTGTTTTTGTTCTGATGATACAACCTTCTGTACCAATGCTTCTCATATGCCGTCCATTTTCCTCAAACAAGTCGTTCCCCCCACTGTGGTTGACAGGACTCATGTCCGTGCCCATTCCATTTCCCGAATTTCTGCTCTCATCCCTTCCCCTCCCTCCCGGAACCATGGTAGGGTTTCCCGTGTCTTCACCATGTCCCCACAAGCCTCCATGTTCAACATATCGCCCTACGACATTACCGCCATCTTCAGTGTGATTCCACCATCAAAAACATCCTCACTCCACTCTCATTTCAGCATTCCAAAGGGGCCATTCCCGCCGTGACACCCAGGTCCTCTCTTACTCCCAATACCCCCTCCCCTTCCCACGACTCCTTCCTGTGGAAGTGCAGGAGATATAACGACTGTTCTTTTACCTCCTGCCTTCTCAACATCAAGTGCCCCAAGCATTTATTCCAGGTGAAGCAGCAATGTACTTGTACTTCTTTCGAACATATGAATTAGGAGCAGGAGTAGGCCACTCGGCCCCACGAGCCTGCACCGCCATTCAATAAGATCATGGCTGATCTGATTGTAACCTCAACTCCACATTCCTGCCCACCCCCAATAACCTTTCACCCTTGTTTATCAAGAATCGATCGACCTACCTCTGCCTTAAAAATATTTAAAAACTCTGCTTCCAGCGCATTTTGAGGAAGAGAGTTCCAAAGACTCATGACCCTCTGAGAGAAAACATTTCTCTTCGTTGCTGTATTAAATGGGTAACCACTTATTTTTAAACTGTGACTTCTAGTTCTAGTTTCTCCCACAAGAGGAAACATCCTTTCCACATTGACCCTGTCAAGACTCCTCAGAATCTTATTTGTTTCAATCAAGTTGCCTCTTACTCTTCTAAACTCCAGCGGATACAAGTCTAGCCTGTCCAACCTTCCCGATAAGACAATTTGCTCATTCCAGGTGTTAGTCTAGTAAACTATCTCTGAACTGCTTCCAACACAGTTACAACCTTCCTTAAATAAGGAAACCAGTACTGTGCACAGTACTGCAGATGTGGTCTCACCAATGCCCTGCGTAGCTGAAGCATAACCTCTCTACTTTTGTATTCAATTTCCAGTGCAATAAACAATAACATTCTATTAGCTTTCCTAGTTACTTGCTGTACCTGCATAGTAACCTTTTGGGATCCATACAGTAGGGCACCCAGATCCCTCTGAATCTCAGAGCTCTGCAATCTCTCACCATTTAGATAATATGCTTCTTTTTTATTCTTCCTGCCAAAATTGGCAATTTCACATTTTCCCACATAATACTCCATTTGCCAGATCTTTGCCCACTCACTTAACCTATCTTTATCCCTTTGAAGCCTCCTTATGTCCTCTTCACAACTTACTTTCCTACCTATCTTTGTGTCATCAGCAAATTTAGCAACCAGACCTTTGCTCCCTTCATCGAAGTCATTTATATAAATTGTAAAAGGTTGAGGCCCCAGCACAGATCCCTGTGGCATACCATTCATTACATCTTGCCAAGCAGAAAATTACCCATTTATGCCTACTTTCTATTTCCTGTTAGCTAGCCAATCTTCTTTTTTATTCATTCATGGGATGTGGGCGTCGCTGGCCAGGCCAGCATTTATTGACCATTCTCTATCCATGCCAATATGTTACCTCCTACACCATGAGATTTTATTTTCCGCAATAACCTTTGATGTAGCACCTAATCAAATGCCTTCAAGAAATCTGAATACATTCACCGGTTCCCCTTTATCCACACGTTACTTCTTCAAAGTAACTTCTTCAAAGAGCCCTTTCCTATCCTGAGTGGTGTGAAACAGGGCTGTGTTCTCGCACCCACACTTTTTGGGATTTTCTTCTCCCTGCTGCTTTCACATGCGTTCAAATCCTCTGAAGAAGGAATTTTCCTCCACACAAGATCAGGGGGCAGGTTGTTCAACCATGCCCGTCTAAGAGCGAAGTCCAAAGTATGGAAAGTCCTCATCAGAGAACTCCTCTTTGCTGACGATGCTGCTTTAACATCTCACACTGAAGAGTGCCTGCAGAGTCTCATCGACAAGTTTGCATTTGCCTGCAATGAATTTGGCCTAACCATCAGCCTCAAGAAAATGAACATCGTGGGGCAGGACGTCAGAAATGCTCCAGCCATCAATATTGGCGACCACGCTCTGGAAGTGGTTCAAGAGTTCACCTACCTAGTCTCAACTATCACCAGTAACCTGTCTCTAGATGCAGAAATCAACAAGCGCATGGGTAAGGCTTCCACTGCTATGTCCAGACTGGCCAAGAGAGTGTGGGAAAATGGCGCACTGACACGGAACACAAAAGTCCGAGTGTATCAGGCCTGTGTCCTCAGTACCTTGCTCTATGGCAGCGAGGCCTGGACAACGTATGCCAGCCAAGAGCGACGTCTCAATTCATTCCATCTTCGCTGCCTTCGGAGAATACTTGGCATCAGGTGGCAGGACTATATCTCCAACACAGAAGTCCTTGAAGCGGCCAACACCCCCAGCTTATACACACTACTGAGTCAGCGGCGCTTGAGATGGCTTGGCCATGTGAGCCGCATGGAAGATGGCAGGATCCCCAAAGACACATTGTACAGCGAGCTCGCCACTGGTATCAGACCCACCGGCCGTCCATGTCTCCGCTATAAAGACGTCTGCAAACGCGACATGAAATCGTGTGACATTGATCACAAGTCGTGGGAGTCAGTTGCCAGCATTCGCCAGAGCTGGCGGGCAGCCATAAAGACAGGGCTAAATTGTGGCGAGTCGAAGAGACTTAGTAGTTGGCAGGAAAAAAGACAGAGGCGCAAGGGGAGAGCCAACTGTGCAACAGCCCCGTCAAACAAATTTCTCTGCAGCACCTGTGGAAGAGCCTGTCACTCCAGAATTGGCCTTTATAGCCACTCCAGGCGCTGCTTCACAAACCACTGACCACCTCCAGGCGCGTATCCATTGTCTCTCGAGATAAGGAGGCCCAAAAGAAAAAGAAGATTTTCTTCAAAGAACTTCAAGAAATTGGATCAACATGATTTCCCTTTCACAAAAGCTGATTACCTTGAACTTTTCTAAGTGCCGTGCAAAAACATCTATAGTTTTTTTTATTAGTTCCTAGGAAGTGGGCGTTGCTGTCTAGGCCAGAATTTATCACCCATCCCTAATTGCCCTTGAGAAGGCGGTGGTGAGCTGCCTTCTGGAACTGCTGCAGTCCATGTGGGGTAGGTACACCCACAGTGCTGTTTGGAAGGGAGTTTCAGGATTTTGACCAGCGACATTGAAGGAACAGCAATATAGTTCCAAGTCAGGATGGTGTGTGGCTTGGAGGGGAACTTGTAGGTGGTGGTGTTCCCATGCATCTGCTGCCTTGTCCTTCTAGGTGGTAGAGGTCGTGGGTTTGGAAGGTGCTGTCTAAACTGCCTTGGTGCATTGCTGCAGTTGTAGATGGTACACACTGCTGCCACTGTGCGTTGGTGGTGGAGGGAGTGAATGTTTGCAGATGGGGTGCTTTGTCTTGGATGGTGTCGAGCTTCTTGAGTGTTGTTGGAGCTGCACCCATCCAGCAAGTGGAGAGTATTCCATCACACTCCGGACTTGTGCCTTGTAGATGGTGGACAGACTTTGCGGAGTTAGGAGGTGAGTTACTCGTCGCATTTATATGGCTACTCCAGTCCAATTTCTGGTCAATGGTAACCCTTAAAATGTTGATAGTGGGGGATTCAGTGATTGTAATGCGATTGAATGTCAAGGGGAGGTGGCTAGATTCTCTCTTGTTGGAGATGGTCATTGCCTGGCATTTGTGTAGCGCGAATGTTCCTTGCCACTTATCAGCCCAAGTCTGGATATTGTCCAGGTCTTGCTCTATTTCTACACGAACTGCTTCAGTATCTGAGGAGTCGCGAATGGTGCTGAACATGGTGCAATCATCAGCGAATCCCCACTTCTGGCCTTATGACTGAAGGAAGGTCATTGATGAAGCAGTTGAAGATGGTTGGACCTAGGACACTACCCTGAGGAATTCCTGCAGTGATGTCCTGGAGCTGAGATGATTGACCTCCAACAACCACAACCATCTGCCTTTGCGCTAGGTTACGACTCCAACCACCATAGAGTTTCCCGCTGCTTCCCACTGACTCCAATTTTGCGAGAGTTCGTTGATGCCATTCTCGGTCAAATGCTCCCTTGATGTTAAGGACAGTCACTCTCACCTCATCTCTTGAGTTCAGTTCTTTTGTCTGTGTTTGAACCAAGGCTGTGGTGAGGTCTGGAGTGAGTGGCCCTGGCGGAACCCAAACTGAGCGTCACTGAGCAGGTTATGGCTAAGCAAGTGCTGCTTGATGGCACTGTTGATGGCACCTTCCATCACTTTGCTGATGATTAAGAGCAGACTGATGGGACAGTAACTGGTCGGGTTGGACTTGTCCTGCTTTTTGTGTACAGGACATACCTGGGCAAATTTCCACATTGTCGGGTAGATGCAAGTGTTGTAGCTGCACTGAAACAGCTTGGCTGGGGGCGCAGCCAGTTCTGGAGCACAGGTCTTCAGTACTATTGCTGGAATGTTGTTAGGGCCCATAGCCTTTGCAGTATCCAGTGCCTTCAGGGTGCACAGGCTGAGTTTGCCGTTGTCGATTCCGATGCCTCGGTCGATGCCAGGTGGTCCGTCTGGTTTCATTCCTTATTGACTGATGTCAATTCATTTTTGAGTGGTGTCGTAAATAGTGAGGAGGAAAGCCTTAGATTACAGAATGATATAGATGTGCTGGTAAGATGTGCAGAGCAGTGGCAAATGGAAGTTAATCCTGAGAAGTGTGAGGTGATGCATTTTGGGAGGACGAACAAGGCAAGGGAATATACAATGGATGGTAGGACCCTAGGAAGTACAGAGGGTCAGAGGGACCTTGGTTCTCCATAGATCACTGAAGGCAGTTGCACAGGTAGATAAGTTGGTTAAGAAGGCCTATGGGATGCTTGCCTTTATTAGCCGAGGCATAGAATATAAGAGCAGGGACGGAGCTGTATAAAATGCTAGTTAGGCCACAGCTGGTGTACTGTGCACAGTTCTCAAGAAGCTCGACACCATCCAGAACAAAGCAGCCTGCTTGATTGGCACACCATCCACAAACATTCACTCCCTCCACCACCAACGCACAGTGGCAGCAGTGTGTACCATCTACGAGATGCACTGCAGCAACGCACCAAGGCTCCTTAGACAGCACCTTCTAAACCCGCAACCTCTACCACCTCAAAGGACAAGAGCAGCAGATGCATGGGAACATCACCACCTGCAAATTCCCCTCCAAGTCACACACCATCCTGACTTGGAACTATATCGCCGTTCCTGCACTGTCGCTGGGCCAAAATCCTGGAACTCCCTTCCTAACAGCACTGTGGGTGTATCTACCTCACATGGACTGCAGCGGTTCAAGAAGGCACCTCACCACTACCTTCTCAAGGGCAATTAGGGATGGGCAATAAAGGCTGGCATAGCCAGTGACGCCCACATCCCATGAATGCATAAAAAAAAGTTCTGGACACCACACTATCGGAAGGATGTGATTGCACTGGAGAGATTCCGGAAGAGATTCACCAGGATGTTGCCTGGGCTGGAGCATTTCAGCTATGAAGAGAGACTGGATAGGCTAGGGTTGTTTCCTAAGAGCAGAGAAGGCTGAGTGGGTGGGGACCTGATTGAGGTATAGAAAATTATGAAGGGCATAGATTGGATAGATAGGAAGAATCTTTTTTCCTTAGTGGAGGGGTCAATAACCAGGGGGCATAGATTTAAGGTCAGGAGCAGGAGGTTTAGAGGGGATTTGAGAAAAAAAATTTCACTCAGAGGGTGGTTGGAATCTCGAACGCACTGCCTGAAGGGGTGGTAGAGGCAAGAACCCTCACAACATTTAAGAAGTATTTAGATGAGCACTTGAAACACCATAGCATACAAGGCTACAGGTCAAGTGCTGGAAAATGGGATTAGAATAGTTAGGTGCTTGATGGCCGGCATAGACACATTGGGTCGAAAGGCTTGTTTCTGTGCTGTATAACTGTATGGCTTCACAGTGGTTAGAGACAACTGAGTGGCTTTCTTGGCCATTTCAGAGGACGTGTAAGAGTCAACCACATTGCTGTGGGTCTGGAGTCACATGTAGGCCAGACTAGGTAAAAGCAGCAGATTTCCTTCCCTGAAGGACATTAGTGAACCAGATGGGTTTTTACAACAATTGACAATGATTTCATGGCCATCATTAGACTATCTTTTTAATTCCAGATTTTTATTAATTGAACTCAAATTCCACCTTGTGCTATGGTGGGATTCAAACCATGTCCCAGAGCAATTTTCTGGTCTTTGGGTTACTCGTCCAGTCATCACATCACTACTCCACTGCCTCCCCTACTGTAATAGCTTAGGAACATAGGAGATGGAGTAGGCCATCAGCCCATCAAGCGATATGGCTGATCATCCACTTCAATGCCCTTTTCCTACACTATCCCATTATCCCTTTTTGTCATTGGTATTTAGAAATCTGTAAATTTCTGCTTTAAACATACTCAGTGACTGAGCTTCCATAGCCCTCTGGTGTAGAGAATACCAAAAATTCACAACCCTCTGAGTGAAGAAATTTCTCCTCATCTCTATCCTAAGTGGCTTCCCCCTTATTTTGAAATTGTGTCCCCAGTTCTAGAATCCCCAGCCAGGGGAAACATCTTAGCTGCATCTACCCTGTCTACCCCTTTAAGTATTTTGTAGGTTTCAATGAGATCACCTCTCATTCTTCGAAACTCTAGAGAATACAGGCCCAGTTTCCTCAATCTCTCTTCATAGGACAGTCCCGCCATCAAACAAAGAACAAAGAACAGTACAGCACAGGAACAGGCCATTCGACCCTCCAAGCCTGCGCCAATCTTGATGCCTGCCTAAACTAACACCTTCTGCACTTCCGGGGCCCATATCCCTCTATTCCCTTCCTATTCATGTATTTGTCAAGATGTCTCTTAAACGTCGCTATCGTATCTGCTTCCACCACCTCCCCTGGCATCAAGTTCCAGGCACTCACCACCCTCTGTGTAAAAGTCCCGGGAACAAGTCTGGTGAACCTTCATTGCACACCCTCTATGTCAATAATATCCTTCCTAAGGTAAGGGGACCAAAACTGCACACAGTACTCCAGGTGCGGTGTAACCAAGGTTCTATGCAACTAAAGCAAGACTTCTTTACTTCTGTACTCAAATCTTCTTGTGATAAAGGCTAACAAATCATTAGCATTCCTAATTGCTTGCTGCACCTGCATGTTAGCTTTCAGTGACTTATTGACAAGGACAGCTAGGTCCCTTTGTACATCTACACTTTCTAATCTCTTATCAATTAAGAAATACTCTGCACATCTATTCCTCCTACCAAAGTAAATAACCTCACATTTTTCCACATTATATTCCATCTGCCACATTCTTGCCCTCTCACTAAGTCTGCCCAAATCCCCTTGAAGCCACTTTGCATCTTCCTCACAACACACATTCCCACCTAGTTTTGTGCCATCTGTGAGCTTGGAAATATTACATTTGGTCCGCACATCCAAATCATTGATATATATTGTGTATAGCTGGGGCCCAAGTACTGATCCTTGTGGTACCCCACTAGTCATAGTCTACCAATCCGAGAATGACCCTTTTATTCCTACTCTTTGTTTTCTGCCTGTTAACCAATCCTTAATCCATGCCAGTATAACAGACCTAATCCCATGTGCTGTAATTTTGCTATCCAACCTCCTGTGGGGGACTTTATCAGAAGCCTTCTGAAAATCCAAGTATACGATGTCCGCCAACTTAAATTATGGCTACCCGACCCGAACCCAATGGGTCTCGCGACATGTGTTGGGTTCGGCTCGGGTCGGGTCGCTCTTCCGGGTCTGGCATTCGGCTTGGGTCAGGTCAGGCCGGGTTGGACACACTCTATCACCATATCCGGTATGTGGCTAAAATGTTAATGTACTTTTTGGACTTGAAAGGTTGTTTATTTCCACTTTTTTTAAAGCTTGTGCAGATAAACAACAAAGTGAAAAATGGAAGCTAGGTTAACAGATGGTCGGGTCGGGCACGGGAAAATATGAAAGGACTCGGGCCAGATCGGGCTTGGATTGGATGTGGTTCTTTTGGGCTCGGGTCGAGTTTCCTTTGCAGACCTGAGCCGGCCTTTACTCTAACCCCCCTTTATCAATTCTATTAGTAACATCCTCAAAAAGCACCGACGGTTTCGTCAAACATTATTTCCCATTCATAAATCCATGTTGACTATGCCCAATCAGATCATTATTGTCTAATTGCCCATTTACCACATCCTTTCAAATAGATTCTAGCAATTTTACTACTACTGATGTAAAGCTAACAGCTCTGTAGTTCCCTGCTTTTAATTTGGTACAGTGCATTTTCTGCTCACCATATGGTCTCCTCCACAATGGAGAGGCCATAAACAGATTGGGTGACTGCTTTGCGCAACACGTCCTTTCAGTTCGTAAGTTTGAGCCCGAGCTTCCTGTTGCCTGTCATTTTAATTCTCCGCTCCACTCCCACTCTGACCTCTCTGTCCTCAGCCTCCTACACTGTTCCAATGAAGCTCAACATAAGCTTGCAAAACAGCACCTGCTCCTTCAGTTAGACAATTTACAACCTTCTGTTCAATAATTTCAGATCATAACCACAGCTCCCTTTTTCTGTGTTCTTTCATTCTTGGGCAGCAGTTGTTTGTAATGATTCTGCTTTCCCATTTACAGCTCCTCTAGACACATCCTTTGTTTCTGTACTTGTCCCATTACAATCTGTTTTTACCTTGCACCATCATCTCTTTTTTCAATTAATCTCTCCTGCCTTCCACCCAATCACAGATCTTCCCTTTTGTTCTTTCCTCTCCTTCCCCCCCCATTCCTTGCCTCTGAACTTGCTTAAATCCGTTACATCTCCAACTTATACTAGTTCTGATGAAAGCTCTGACCTGAAATGCTCACTCTGGTTTCTCTCTCCATACATGCTGCCAGATGTGCTGAGTATTTCCAGCATTTTCTAATTTCAAATTTCCAGCATTCACAGTATTTTGCATTTAGATTGTGTTAGGTGACCCAATAACACTCACTGTCAAGGCTAAATAATGATAAATCCTTGGTTGAAGTACTGAAAAGCACTGCCTGTCCATGGAACTGTATCCCAGCAGGATTAGTTTTCATAACTAAATTCATAATCTTGAGAGCTTTAATTCTTTCAGTTCTTGTTAGACAAGTATTTTTAACAATTTGAATCATTCTCAGTTCAACAATTGAGAACTTTGCTATCAGTGAGTAAAAAGCTATGGTGAAAGACAATGGATGAGTTAAACATTGAAAAATGATCAAGAGGAGGTATTAGATAGGCTAACTGTACTTCAAGTTGATAAACCACCAGGACCGGATGAGATGCATCTAAGGATTCTTAGGGAAGTAAGGTTGGAAATTGTGGAGGCACTGCCCATAATCTCACAAGCCCCTTAGATACAGTGGACTGGAGAATTGCAAATGTTACACCCTTGTTCAAAAAAGGGTGTCAGGACAAGCTCAGCAACTACGGATCAGTCATATCAACATCAATGGTGAGAAAGCTTTTTAGAAACAATAATTAGGGACAAAATTAAGTTACTTGGACAAATGTGAATGAATTAAGGAAAGCCAGCATGGACTTGTTAAGGGTAAATCATGTATAACTAACTTGCTTGAGTTTATTGATGTAACCAAGAGGGTTAATGAGCTTAATGCAGTTGATGTGGTGGACATGAACTTCCAAAAGTCAGTTGATAAAGTGCCACATAACAGGTTTGCCAGCAAAGTCACAGCCCATGGAATAAAAGGGACAGTAGCAGCATGGATATGAAATTGACTGAGTGACAGGAAACAGAGAGCAGTTGTGAACGGGTCTTTTTCGACTGGAGTTGACCCAGGGGTTGGTGTTGGGACCCCTACTTTTCTTGATAATTATTAATGACCTGGACTTGGACAGGGCACAATTTCAAAATTTTCAGATGACACAAAGCTTGGAAGAATTGTAAGCTGTGAGGAAGATTATGATAAACTTCAAGAAGACATAGGCTGGTGAAATGGGTGGACAAGTGGCAGATGAAATTTAATACAGAAAAGTGTGAAGCGATTCATTTTGGTAGGAAGAATGAGGAGAGGCAAATAAATTAAAGGGTACAATTCTAAAGGGTGTGCAGCAGCAGAGGGGGTATATGTGCACAAATCATTGAAGGTTGCAGGGCAGGTTGAGAAAGTGATGAATAAAACATATCAGATCATGGGCTTTACAAATAGGGACATAGAGTACAAAAGCAAGGAAGTTATGATAAACCTGTATAGAACACTGGTTCAGGCTGGAGTATTGTGTCCAGTTCCGGGCACCACACTTTCGGAAGGATGTTAAGGCATCAGAGAGGGTGCAGAAAATATTCACGATAATGGTTCCAGGGATGAGGAACTTCAGTTATGTGGGTAAATTGGAAAAGCTGGGTCTGCTCTCCTTGGAGAAGAGAAGATTAAGAGGAGATTTGAAAGAGGTGTTCAAAAGCATGAAGGGTCTGTGCAGAGTAGATAAGGAGAAACTGTTCCCATTGGCCGAAGTATCAGCACACCGATTTAAGGTGATTGGCAAAAGAAGCAACAGTGACAGGATTTTTTATTTTTATTTTTTACACAGTGAATGGTTAGGATCTGGAATGTACTGCTTGAGAATGTGGTGGAGGCAGATTCAATCGAAGCCTTCAAAAGAGAACTGGACAATTATCTGGAGAGAAAGAAATTGCAGGGCCACGGGGAGAAGGCAAGGGAGTAGGACAAGGTGAGTTGCTCTTGGACAGCCAACAAGGAGATGACGGGCCGAATGATCTCCTTCTGTGCTGAAACCATTCTATGATTCTATATGATTCTATGAACAACATTTTAATTGTGCCGTAAACTGAAGACATATAGGCAGACTGAAAATTTATGAACTCCAACGGATTCTTGAACTATGGAGGAGTCAAGGGTTATGGGAACAGGCATGAAAGTGAGTTGAGGCCAAGATCTGATCAGCCATGATGTTACTGAATGGCAGAGTAGGCTCGAGGGGCTGTACCCCTGCTCCTATTTCTTCTTTTTAAAAAATTCATTCATGGGATGTGGGCATCGCTGGCCAGGCCAGCATTTATTGCCCATCCCTAATTGCCCTTGAGAAGGTGGTGGTGAGCTGCCTTCTTGAACCGCTGCAGTGCATGATGGGTAGGTACACCCACAGTGCTGTTAGGAAGGGAGTTCCAGGATTTTGACCTAGCGACAATAAAGGGACGGCGATATAGTTCCAAGTCAGGATGGTGTGTGACTTGGAAGGGAACTTGCAGGTGGTGGTGTTCCCATGTATTTGCTGCCCTTGTCCTTCTAGTTGGTAGAGGTCGCCGGTTTGGAAGGTGCTATCTGAGGAGCCTTGGTGCATTGCTGCAGTGCATCTTGTAGATGGTACACACTGCTGCCACTGTGCGTCGGTGGTGGAGGGAGTGAATATTTGTAGATGGGGTGCCAATCAAGCAGGCTGCTTTGTCCTGGATGGTGTCGGGCTTCTTGAGTGTTGTTGGAGCTGCACCCATCCAGGCAAGTGGAGAGTATTCCATCACACTCCTGACTTGTGCCTTGTAGATGGTGGACAGGCTTTGGGGAGTCAGGAGGTGAGTTACTCGCCTCAGGATTCCTAGCCTCTGACCTGCTCTTGTCGCCACGGTATTTATATGGCTACTCCAGTTCAGTTTCTGGTCAATGGTAGCCCCTAGGATGTTGACAGTGGGAGATTCAGCGATGGTAATGCCGTTGAATGTCAAGGGGAGATGGTTAGATTCTCTCTTGTTGGAGATGGTCATTGCCTGGCACTTGTGTGGCGCGAATGTTACTTGCCACTTATCAGCCCAAGCCTGGACATTGTCCAGGTCTTGCTGTATTTCTACATGGTCTGCTTCAGTATCTGAGGAGTCACGAATGGTGCTGAATATTGTGCAATCATCAGCGAACATCCCCACTTCTGACCTTATGATTGAAGGAAGGTCATTGATGAAGCAGCTGAAGATGGTTGGGCCTGGGACACTACTCTGAGGAACTCCTGCAGTGATGTCCTGGAGCTCAGATGATTGACCTCCAACAACCACAACCATCTTCCTTTGTGCTAGGTATGACTCCATCCAGCGGAGGGTTTTCCCCCTGATTCCCATTGACCTCAGTTTTGTGAGGGATCCTTGATGCCATACTCAGTCAAATGCTGCCTTGATGTCAAGGGCAGTCACTCTCATCTCACCTCTTGAGTTCAGCTCTTTTGTCCATGTTTGAACCAAGGCTGTAATGAGGTCAGGAGCTGAGTGGCCCTGGCGGAACCCAAACTGAGCGTCACCGAGCAGGTTGTTGCCAAGCAAGTGGCACTTGCTGGCACTGTTGATGATACCTTCCATCACTTTACTGATAATTGAGAGTCGGCTAATGGGGCGGTAGTTGGCCGGGTTTGATTTGTCCTGCTTTTTGTGTACAGGACATACCTGGGCAAATTTCCATATTGCGGGGTAGATGCCAGTGTTGTAGCTGTACTGGAACAGCTTGGCTCGGGGCATGGCAAGTTCTGGAGCACAGGTCTTCAGTACTATTGCCGGAAGATTGTCAGTGCCCGTAGCTTTTGCAGTATCCAGTGCCTTCAGTCGTTTCTTGATATCACGTGGAGTGAATCAAATTGGCTGAAGTCTGGCATCTGTGATGCTGGGGACTTCAGGAGGAGGCCGAGATGGATCATCAACTCGGCACTTCTGGCTGAAGATTGATCTTATGTTCTTAAGTTCAACCAGTTGATTCAACCTCACCTCTTTAACACAATGTACATCTGCCTTGTTGTTTACATGTTACGAAAGAGGTAGTTAGAAACAACACTGACAACTTAAAAGATTTAAAATTGAATAAAGTTACACAATTCAAATTAGGTCACTTGTTATTTAAGGGCAGCACTGAAGAACATCAATGACAATGAACTGAAACTTCTTATTGATGCTTCAGCACTCAGTAGGAAGATATAAAGTCCATATGCCTACTCTGCTCAGATCCCAATGTGACTCTGCAGTGGGTGCAGCTGAAGCTACAACGTCTACATGCAATGGGGTGAAGGGGAAGGGGAGGAGAGAAAAAGGACAAATTGTCCTCAGTAGACTACTGTTGTATACCTTCTAGCAGATGGTCAAAGAAAGCACAGGCAGACGTCTGAAACATAATGCTCACCATATAATGGGAATATATAACCCAGAAAGGACCCAAACTGGGAGAAAACTCAGTCCTTGTTTAAAGAGACAACAGAAATATAATCATATTAATTCTTTCAACTTGAAACATGTGGTTCACCAGAAACAAACCATCACATTTTTAAACACTGCTACTTTGAACTTTGGTGAACATCATTGGTTTAATCTAAACATGTCGGTTATTCCACTCTACACACCTTTATATTATAGACGTTCAGAATCAGCAACAACAGCGTTATCAGCACCAGGAACGTGAAAATGTACCGATGGATGTAGAAGGGAAAAGCAGTTTTATTTGTGGCTTTTTCATCCATACTGGAAGGTTACTGTGCCTTAGTTCTGTTTAGCAGGTCTGCTTTGTAAATCTGCAACAAAAAACACGAAATAAATTTATCATCAAGAAATCACTGAATCACAGAATCGTTACAGGGCATAAGGAGGCCATTTGCCCATTGTGTCCACACCGGCTCTCTGAAAGAGCAATTCCCTCAGTTCCATTCCCCTGCCTTCTCCCCATAACCCTGCACATTCTTCCTTTTCATATAAGTGTTTACTTCCATTTTGAATGCTTTCATTGAACCTGCCTCCACCAGGTTCTCAGGCAGTGCATTCCAGACCTTAACCACTCTCTGCGTGCAAAAGTGTTTCCTCATGTCACTTTTGCTTCTCTTACCAAATACTTTAAATCTGTGCCCATTTGTTCTCAATCCTTTCACGAATGTGAACAGTTTCTATCTACTCTGTCCATGATTTTGAATACCTCTATCAATTCACCTCTCAGCCTTCTCTCCTTTAAGTAAAACAGTCCTATCTTCTCCAATCTAGCTTCATAACTGAAATTCTTCGCCCTGGAATCATTCTCATGAATCAAGTCAATTATTTTTTTTGCTTTATTAACTGCTCTTTCAACCTGTCGTGCCACCTTTAATGATTTATGCACAGATATACCCAGGTCCCTCTGCTGCTGCACCCTTTATTCTATATTGTCTCTCCATGTTCTTCCTACCAAAATGGATCACTTCACATTTCTGTGCATTGAACGTCATCTGCCACCTGTCTGTCCATTCCACCAACTTGTCTATGTCCTTTTGAAGTTCTACACTATCCTCCTCACAGTTGCTTCCAAGTTTCATATTATCTGAAAACTTTGAAATTATGGATCCTGATAGTTTCCATTTGAGGATTCTGAGGGAAGCCTCTGACTATAGTTTCACAAAATGTCTTGGAAAGTAAATTTTGCCAAAGAACTGGAAGGTGGGAAATCTGGCATCCATCAGGAAAAAGGAGACAAGGACAAGTGGATAATTATAGACTGCCTGTCTTAATTCAGCTGTTGGTAAATTATTAACCTATATCACTAAGCACTAGGAGAAACAAATAAATAGGTTCAGTGAACACTGATTAGAGGAGTCAAACAAGAGCTTTACATCGTCATAATCACAGAATCATACCATTCAGCCAATGTCCCAGACTTCACCATCCATGGGTATGTCCTGTCTCGCGACAGGCCAGACCTACCAGAAGTCATAGCATATAGGTATATAGGTGGGAGAAGCTGGCCCTGGGAGCCCTCAGTATTGATGCTGCATCCCATGAAATCTCATGAAATCAAGTAAAACATGGGCAAGGAAACCTCCTAGCACCCTCCTTCAGCTGACGAATGAGGACTCCTCCATGTTGAAGGCCACTGAGAAGAAACACTGAGGGTAGCAAAGGCACAGAATGTACTCTGGGTGAGGGGACTTCAATGTCCATCAACAAGATTGACTCAGTAGCACCACTACTGACGAAACTGGCCAAGTCCAGAAAGACATATCTTGCAGACTGGGCTTGCGGCAGATAGTGAATGAAACAAAATGAGGGAAAAATCTACTTGAACTTGTCTTCACCTGTCGCAGATACATCTATCCATAAATATATTGGTGGGAGTGACCACCACACAGTACGTGTGGAGCTGAAGTCCCATCTTCACGCTGAGGACACTTCCATTGTGTTGTGTAGCACTACCACCGTGTTAAATGGGATAGATTCAGAACAAATCTAGCAGCTCAAAACTGGACATCCATGAGGTGCTGTGGGCCATCTGCAGCAGAGGAATTGTATTCTACCACAATCGGTAACCTCATGGACTGGCATATCCCTCACTCTACTATTACCATCAAGCCAGGAGACCGACCCTGGTTCAATGAGATTTGCAGGAGAGCATGTCCAGAGCAGCACCAGTCTTACTTAACAGTGAGGTGCCAACGTAGTGAAGCTCCAACACAGGACTGCAAACATGCTGGTCAGCAGAACAGTGTGATATAGGCGCAGCTAAGCGATCCGACAACCAACAGATCAGATCAAAGCTTTGCAGACCTGCTACAGCCAGTCATGAATGGT
The DNA here is from genome assembly GCF_036365525.1 of Heterodontus francisci. Lineage (NCBI taxonomy): Eukaryota > Metazoa > Chordata > Chondrichthyes > Heterodontiformes > Heterodontidae > Heterodontus > Heterodontus francisci. The sequence continues at coordinate 86,496,176 of NC_090380.1, read as the reverse complement.
GGTGGACAATTAAACAGCTGATGGGAGGAGAAGACACCACAGATATTCCCATCCTCAATATACGCGCTTCTGATATGTCTTCCTTTTTCCTCAACCGAGGATTCCCCCCACTGTTGTTGACAGGGCCCTCAACCATGTCCGGCCCATTTCCCGCACCTCTCCCTCCCAGAACTGTGACAGGGTTTCCCTTGTCCTCACTTTCCATCCCATCAGCCTCCATTTCCAAAGGATCATCCTCCGCCATTTCCGCCACCTCCAGCGTGATGCCACTACCAAATGCATCTTCCCCTGTCAGCATTCCGAAGGGATCGTTCCCTCCGTGACACCCTGGTCCACTCCTCCATTACCCCCACCACCTCGGCCCCTTCAATCGCAGGAGGTGTAATACCTGCCCATTTACCTCCTCTCTCCTCACTATCCCAGGCCCCAAACACTCCTTTCAGATGAAGCAGCGATTTACTTGTACCTCTTTCAATGTAGTATACTGTATTCGCTGCTCACAATGCGGTCTCCTCTCCATTGGAGAGACCAAACGCAGACTGGGTGACCGCTTTGCGGAACACCTCCGCTCAGTCAGCAAGCAGGACCCCGAGCTTCCGGTTGCTTGCCATTTCAACACTCTCCCCTGCTCTCATGCTCACATCTCTATTCTGGGATTGCTGCAGTGTTCCAGTGAACATCAACGCAAGCTCGAGGAACAGCATCTCATTTACTGATTAGGCACACTACAGCCTGCCGGACTGAACATTGAGTTCAATAATTTCAAGCATGATGGGCCCCCCATTTTACTTTTATTTTTAGTTATTTGTTTCTTTTTCCTTTTTAATCTAATTTTTGTGTTTATTTTATTTTGTTTCATCTTAGTTTGTTCAGTTTCCTTACCCACTGTTTTGTTTCATGTTTGTACTTGCGGCTATTCAATTTCAGTCCGTTAACACCCTATCTGTAGTAATGCTTTGTCTTTCAACACACTATTAACATATTGTTTGCCTTTGCTCCATGACCTCTGGTCAGCTATTCTGTGACCTTGTCCTATCTACACCTTCTCCTTTGTTATCTCTTGCCCCACCCCCTTTTTACTTGCTTATAACCTTTTACATTTCTAATATTTGCTAGTTCTGAAGAAGGGTCACTGCCCTGAAACATTAACTCTGCTTCTCTCTCCACAGATGCTGCCAGACCTGCTGAGTATTTCCAGCATTTCTTGTTTTTATTTCAGATTTCCAGCATCTGCAGTATTTTGCTTTTATTCCCATCCTCAATGATGTCAGAGACCAGCACATCAGTGCAAAAGAGAAGGCTGAAGCATTTGTAACCATCCTCAGCCAGAAGTGCCAAGTGCCTGATCCACTACTGTCTCCTCCTGAGGTCCTCCCCATCGCAGATGCCAGTCTTCAGACAATTTGATTCACTCCACATGTATCAAGAAATGGCAATTGGCCCTGACAGTATTGAGGTTGTAATGCTGAAGACTTGTGCTCCAGAACTAGCCACACCCCTAGCCAAGCTGTTCCAGTATAGCTGCAACACCGGCCCTGCAGTCGGCAAAGTGGAAAATTGCCCAGTTAGGTCCTGTCTGTAAAAAGCAGGACAAATCTAATCCAGCCAGTCACCACCCCATCAGTCTACTCTCAATCAACAGCAAATTGATGGAAGGTGCAGTTGACAGTGCCATTAAGCAGTACTGACTCAACAAAACCTGCTCATCAATTCTCAGTTTGGGTTCTGCCAGGGCCATTTGGCTCCAGACTTCCTTACAGCCTTGGTCCAAATATGGCAAAGGAGCGGAATTCCAGAGGTAAGGTGAGAGGGATGGTTCTTGATATCAAGGCAGCAGTTATCTGAGTGTGACATCAGGGAGCCATAGTAAAATCAAAGTCAATGTGAATCAAGGGAAAACACTCTGCTGGCTGGAGTCATACTTAACACAGTATATTGCTGCATGAGTTCCTAAGGTCGTGTCCTAGGACCTCAGCTGCTTCATCAGTAACCTTCCCTCCATCATAAGGTCAGAAGTGGGAATGTTCAGTGATGATTTCACTGTGTTCTGTTCCATCCGCAACTCCTCAGAGTATGAAGCGGTCTGTGCTACATGCAGCAAGACCTGGACAATAGTCAGGCTTGGGCTGATAAATGACAAGTAACATTTGCGCCACACAAGTGCCAGGCAACAAACATCTCCAACAAGACAGAATCTAATCATTACCCCTGACATTCAACATGCAAACATACAAATTAGGAGCACAAGTAGGCTACTTAGCCCCTCGAGCCTGCTCCGCCATTCAATAAGATCATTGTTGATCTGGTTGTAACTGCGACTCCACATTCCCACCTGCTGCCGATAACCTTTCACCCCCTTTCTTATCCAGAATCTGGTGACCTCCCTGATCATCGTATCTCAGCCTTAAAAATATTTAAAGACTCTGCTTCCACTGCCTTTTGAAGAAGAGAGTTCCGAAGGCTCATGGCCCGGAGAGAAAAAAATTTCTCCTCATCTGTGTCTTAGATGGGCAACCCTTATTTTTAAACAGTGATCCCTAGTTCCAGATTCTCCCACAAGGGGAAACATCCTTTCCACATCCACCCTGTCAAGACCTTTCGGAATCTTATATGTTTCAAACAAGTCGCATTTTTCTCTCCTAAACTCCAGTGGATACAAGCCTAGCTTGTCCAACCTTTCCTCATAAGACCCTTTCTCGGTATCAGTCTATTAAACCTTTTCTGAACCTCTTCCAACGCATTTACATCCTTCCATAAATAAGGAGTCCAATACCATATACAGTACTCCAGATGTGGTCTCACCAATGCCCTGTATAACTGAAGCATAACTTCCCTACTTTTGTATTCAATTCCCCTCACAATGAACAATAACATTCTGGGCTGTGTGAACGACATGTGCCAGCATATACTGGTCATGTCTCCTCCCATTACATCAGTAGCTTTTCAGAACTTCCAATACATGAAATAACCTCAACAATGGCTCCATCTGCTGCTGCCAGTAATGCTTGCAACAAAGATGTTGCAGTTGTGGACTGCTGCACAACAGATGAATGAAGGAGCTGTGTGGCTTGCAGAGCACATGTTGGTCTTATGGTGGGGAGGACCTTTGATCAATAAGGCGTTGTCGTGCATCCCTTGCTCGTTGCTCGCTCTGCATGCGACGCCTGGATGCTCTCTGTCCTCCCAAATGCCTTTCCTGCTGTAAGTCCTCTGCATCCTCATCCTCCGAGGAGGAGTCCTGCTCATGTCTCCCCTCATCCTGCAAGGCCTCCCCCTTATTCAGTGCATAGTTGTGCAGAGCACAGTAAACAGCAATTATATGAGCTACCCTTTCCGGCTTGTACTGCAGGGCCCCACCTGATCTATCCAGGCAGCGGAAGACCATTTTCAGCATACTGATTGCCTGCTCAATGGTGGCTCTTGTCATGCCATGACAGACATTGTATCTCTCCTCTACATCAGTGGTGGGGTCTCTCACTGGTGTTAGGAGCCATGTCTGCAAGGGGTAGCCCTTGTCTCCAAGAAGCCACCCCTCAATGTGAGCCAGTTCATTGAATAGCAATGGCAGCTGGGGCTGGTGCAGGATGAAGGCATCATGTCAGCTGCCTGGAAAACGTCTACAGATTTGCATGAAGCATTTCCAGCAATCGCATAATAGCTGTACGTTAAGCAAGTGAAAGCCCTTTTGGTTTACGTATTCAGCTGGTCGCTCGGCTGGAGCCTTGATGGCCACATGGGTGCAGTCTATGACCCCTTGCACCTGTGGGAATCCCGGGATGGAGACAAAAACGATGATCCTCTGCATCTGGCTCAATGTGTCCGCCCTGAAGCGGACATAATCACTGGCGCTCTGGTACAGGGCATTGGTAACCTCCCTGATGCAGCGGTCTACTGCTCACTGTGTTGCCCCACATAGGTCACCAGTGGGTCCCTGAAATGATGCAGAAGCCCAGAAGTCAAGAGCCACTGTCACTTTGAGGGCCACGGGCATAGGATGTCCACCAAAGCCCATTGGCTGCAGATCATCGTTCAGCAGTGCACAGGGATGTGTTACCACCTCTCTCAACATCCACAGTCACCTCTGACACTGTCGCTCAGACACCTGCAGGTATGTCATGCAGAACCTGTAGATGCGTGGCGATCTATAGTGATGGGCACACCTTGGGGGCTTCTGGTGCTCACGACTGGGGGCTTCCGCAGGCTGCACCTGCCTTTTGGTTTTTCCTGCGGAGCATATGGCTCCTCATGACATGCGGGTCAATGAATATTGGGTGAATCATCCCCATCTCCATGTTGCAATTAAACTTGGTTTCTTCACTTCTTCGAAGGTACCTAACAGGGCAGAGATTGATGTTGACTGGTACATCAGGTGCTTTCAGGCATCAACTATGTGGCGTGGCAGGACATTGGCCGTCTTAGCTGAATGACTACATTCAGATTGTAGCAGTTGCATTGATTGGTGCACCAACCAGATTACCTTTAAATGCCTACCGTTTAAGGCACCCTCCCGACACACAGGGTTCCTGGAGTGCCATCGTTCCTTCACTCACACAAACATTCAATGACACAGAGTGCTCCCCTTTACAGAGGGAGAGTATGCAGCAGCTCCCTTTATGCCAGCAGAGTTGTGCCCCTTTCGTGGACTCCCCCACCCACCTCTCTACACAAATGGAGAGTTGTGCCCCCAGTAATACCATCCCCCTCCCACCTCCGTACATATCTGCAAAGTTGTGCCCCCGTCTCTCCACACTAATTTTCACAGGCTCCGAGCATGGCAACTTGTGTCCCATTAGCTGTTTGCAGTCAGGAAAGGAAGGCACGTAAGACACGCCCATTCAGCTGACTATTAGAAAATGTTTCCAAAGTGGCAATGGGATGCATAATCAGGCAAGGTAAGTAGCGCTTTGCATATGTTGTTTCGGCTCTCGTCACCGAGCTTGGGTGGGCTGCGACGAAGGCTCGCCGGCGGCGGCGATATGGGGCAGGGCCTTCCCGGCATCGGGGAGTGTTGCGGGCGTCTCCCGGAGGCATTTTCCGGCCCCCTCCGCCATAACCCCCAATGTTAGCTTTCCTAATTAATTGCAGAACTTGCATGCTAACCTTTTGTGATCCATGCACTAGTGCACCCAGATCCCTCTGCAATCTCTCATCATTTAGATAATATGCTTCCTTTTTATTCTTCCTGCCAAAGTGGACAATTTCACATTTTCCCACATTATACTCCATTTGCCAGATCTTTGCCCACTCACCTAACCAATCTTTATAGCCTCCTTATGTCCTCGTCACAACTTACTTTCCAACCTATCTTTGTGTCATCAGCAAATTTCGCAACTTCAGTCCCTTCATCCAAGTCATTTATATAAATTGTAAAAAGTTAAGGCCCCAGCACAGATCCCTGTGGCACACCACTCGTTACATCTTGCCAAGTAGAAAATGATCCATTTATGCCTACTCTCTGTTTCCTGTTAGCTAGCCAATCTTCTATCTATGCCAATATGTTACCACTTACACCATGAGTTTTTATTTTCCGCAATAACCTTTGATGTGGCACCTTATCAAATGCCTTCTGGAAATCCACGTATAGTACATCCACTGGTTCCCCTTCATCCACAGCACATGTTGGGCTGAATTTTATCCGGGCACCGCGCTGTGCAGCAGCGCCCTTTAAACTCAGCGGGGTCCCTGCATTAAGTGGCTGCCACTACCCCCCACCAACCCCCCTCCCCACCCCCCACATATTACATCGGGAGAGACAGGACATTTGGCACAGTGAGAGACATTTTGACAGCCGTGCAACAGATGCTGGGCCCTATTTAAAGCACCTCAGCACCTGCTTCCTGACAGCTGTCAAAGAAATACTTACCTGACTGCTGAGGAGTGGGGCTGCTGTCAATCTGGCAGCAAAGCAGAAAGTGCTGCAGAAATCCAGCAGGTCAGGCAGCATCTGTGGAGTCCAAGTTCACAGACCTGTAAGTTCACTCTGCTTCTCTCTCCACAGATGCTGCCTGACTTGCTGAGTTACCTCAGCACTTTCTGCTTTGCTGTCACATACTTACCCTGCTGTGTCCCAGTGTCCTGTGAAGTTGCGATCCTCTTCATCCATTCAAGTGTAACATTCCTTCTTGTAGGCATACCACACCTGGGTGAATAATCTTAATTTTGCACATTCTTAAATATACCATAAAAGGCAAATACACAACAGAAATAAAACCATAATTGAAGAACAATTACTTACTATAAGCATCTCATCACCTTGACTGTGAAAAGCCACAGACTAATATGCATTCGGAATCTCTATTCCTTGCTCTACTAACTGTTCTCTGAAAATACTTGGAATTGCAATTACACAATCTTTATTGAAAAAACAGGAAAATATGTTCATACTCTAGCTACATTGACAACTAGGAATATTACACCAATAAATATGATCAGCTTCTGCAGAAGCAAAATGTTCATGAACATGTGTTGATGTGTAACAGTTGAAAAACCATGACAACAGCACAGATTTCCCCACCAATCCTGCATTAGTTTTCAAACATGTGCAAGACGAACCTTGCATCCAGAAGTTAGAGCTGTTACACGGTGCAGTCATCTTTGCATTTAAAGGACTAGACCAAAAGCCAAGGATAGCAGAGGGATGCTCTAAGGTGGCCCCACAGTTCAGTGATGCCTCCCTGCTCACTCTCCTCCAGGCTGTGCGGGAAAGGGGGGAGATCCTTTTCACCAGCGACATTATAAAGAGGCCCTACAGCCTGAACAAGGCAGTCTGGCTGGAGATGGCAGAGGAGGCGAGTAGCCGTAGGGCCATCTGCCATCAAAGGGTCCAATGCTGGAAGGGGAAGAACGAGCACTCCTCCAGCCAGCTGGGGCCTGCTAGGCCTCGTGTGAACAGGGTATGAGCGCCAAAGTCATCCACAGCCAAAGGCCAATCAGATCAGCAGCCTTCCTCCAGTAGGGCTGCTAGCGAGAGGTGGCACCAAGAAAGGTTTACAGATAACACACTGACACAAATGGGAATGCACGAGCGTCACAGCAATGTAAATACGTCTTTCATTAAATGTTCCTCACCAACATGTGTGTCCTTTTCTCTGTGCGAATGATGTGTGCCAGCATGTAGTGCCAATGTCACAGTTTGCACCATTGGCCTCAGGGGAGCCAACGTATGCAATAACATCATTGCCATACCACTATTAGTCATGAGCGTCTCCATGGGTGCAGTGACATGGACATTGGCTCAGTCAACTGCTGCCTCTATTGGTTTACACAGGGATGCTGCAGATGTGGACTGGTGCACAGCAGGTGAAAGAGGGTGATGTGTGGCTTACAGAGCTCATGTCAGTCCCTATGGAGCAGACAGCCTTTGTCTGATAAGCCACTGCCATACATCCCCTAGCTCACTGGTGGCAGATAGAATTTGTTACTGGCAAGTGTGAGATGATGCATTTTGGCAGGATGAATAGGGAGATTAAATCTCCCCTCAATTTCCTTTGCTCCAAGGAGAACAAACCCAGTTTTTGCAACCTAACCTTGTAACTAAAATTCCCCATCCCTGGAACCATTCTGGTAAATCTCCTCTGCATCCTCTCAAGGACCCTCACATCCTTCCGAAAGTGTGGTGACCAGAACTGGACACAATACTCCAGTTGGGCCTAACCAGCGCTTTATAAAGGTTCAGCATAAGTTCCATGCTTTTGTACTCAATGCCTCTATTTATGAAGTCCAAGATTCCATACGCTTTGCTAACCATGTTCTCCACATCTCCTGCCACCTTTAAAGATCGACGTACATGCACCCCCAGGTCTTTCTGTTCTTGCACACTCTTTATAACTGTGCCATTAAGTATATATTACATCTCCCTATTCATCCTGCCAAAATGCATCACCTCACACTTGCCAGGAATAAATTCCATCTGCCACCAGTCTGCCCATTCTGCTAGCCTATCTATGACCTGTTGCAGGCAGTTCATATCATCCTCACTGTTTGCCACACCCCGAAGTTTGGTATCATCAGCAAATTTTGAGATTCTACTCTGTATTCCATATAGCATATATATAGCAAAAAAAGCAGTGTTCCCAGCACTGACCCTTGGAGAACACCAATGTCTACCATCATCTAGTCTGAAAAACAACTATTTACTATGACTCGCTGTTTTCTGTTCTTAGTCAATTTTTTTTTAACCAATTGGACACTGGACCTCCTATTCCATAAGCCCCAATTTTGTTAACCAGCCTTCTATGTGGTACGTTATGAAACACTTTCTTAAAATGCATATAAACAACATCCACTGCATTCCCTTCATCAACCTTCTCTGATACTTCAGAAAATTCAATTACAGTAGTCAAGCATGATCTGCCTTTTACAAATCTGTGCTGGTTATCTTTAATTAACTCGAATCTCTCCAAGTGTCTGTTGATGTTTTCCCTGGTTATAGTTTCTAAAACCTTACCCACCACTGATGCTAAACTAACTGGCCTGTAGTTTTTAGGACTGTCCTTACACTCTTTCTGGAATAAGGGTTTCACATTTGCCATACTTGGCACATAACAGTCACTCATGTTAAGTTGCTGTAACCACTGAGCAGATCTTTATATTTCAGATAAAGTAGACTTTGAATGCTTTCCCCATGTCAGTTCAAATTTCAGATCAATAAGTCTTTTATCTCCCACTTATCCTTCAAGGGTGACGGAGGAACTGGAGCTAGAGGAGATTGAGGAGTCCTCAGAGGAGGGTGTGCACTCTGAGGAAGCACTATCACAGGACTCATGCACATCCTTTAACAGCACAGAAACACACAGACATCTCGGTGGGGACTTCAATAGAGATAACTAGGTTGTCACATGGTCAGGAGAACATCACATGTGAGCAGGATCAGGTGCTGGAGACAGGGAAAGCGGTAGAGAGTCTCCATCGGGGCTACAGGATACTCTAAGTGCTGCTCAGCTAGACACAGATGCTGAGCCTCGGGGTTCATTCACATGTGACAGCAGAGAAGACAGTTGCTGTTGTTTATGTTGCTCCTGCAGTGGCTTGTGTTGTTGGTGTGGCTGCTCCTCTTGTTCTTCATCATAATCTGACCCCACCAAGTCCTGCACACCCATCACTAGTCTGCTCACTCACCCACATTGTCTCCCAGTCCACCAAAACGTTGATTTTAAAATTCTCATCCGTGTGTTCAAATTCCTCGATGACCTCACCACCCCTTCCTATCTCTGCAACCTCCTCTGACCCCACAACCTTCCAAGAATTCTGCATTCCTCCAATTCTGGACTCCCCACTCCTTTTCACCCACCAAAGTTTGTGCCATCGGGCAAAGAGGACTTAAACTCTGAAATTCCCTTCAGAAACCTCTCCATCTTGCCACCTCTCTCTTCCTTTAAGAACCTCCTTAAAGCCTACCTTTTCGACCAAGCATTTAGTCACCTCCCCTAATATCTCCTTCTTTCAGTTTCAATTTTCCAATATTATAGTGTAATATAAATGCTAATTATTGTTGTTGTTCATTCCAAGCAATAAAACGGCCCAGAATGTCCTGGAGACTTGTACCATTTTAATAGCGCATCTCATAAAGTCATAGAGTTATACAGCACAGAAACAGACCCTTCGGCCCATCTTGTCCGCACCGGCCATCAAGCCAATCTATTCTAATCCCATTTTCCATCACTGGCCCGTAGCCTTGTATGCTATCACGTTTCAAGTGCTCATCTAAATATTTCTTAAATGTCATGAAGGTTCCTGTCTCTACCACTTCTTCAGGCAGTGTGTTCCAGATTCTAACCACCCTCTGGGTGAAATTTTTTTTCCTCAAATTCCCTCTAAACCTCCTGCCCCTTACCTTAAATCTATGCCGCCTGGTTATTGACACCTCCATAAAGGGAAAAAGTTACTTCCTATATACTCTATCTATGCTCCTCATAATTTTGTATACCTCAATCAGGTGCCCCCTCAGCCTTCTCTGCTCTAAGGGAAACAACTCCAGCCTATCCAATCTCTCCGGCCATCCTGAGGTTCAGCCAGCTCCATGACCGTCTTCTCCATTGGGGTTAGGACATGAAGAATGGGCAACCCACTGCCAGCCTTGCCTGCATTCTCTAATTGTATGGTATCAGAGGGAAGGAAGCTGTCGGTCACCCAGAACAATCCCAAGACTTAGGCTGGTGGTAGTCCAGCTGCCACTTATGGGGCACACAGATGCCTCCAGTATGTGGCTCCTTTCCACGGACCTCGTGAGGGTCTGCTGTGACTGCGACATGAGAGAAGTTGGTCAAATTAACTGCCAGAAGGTGCACTAGGCAGAAAGGTTGGTGATAAAAAATAGTGGGGCAGTTGCAGGTAGGGCCAGTAACAAAGCAGTGGCAGGTAAGTAACTGAGCTTATCCAAGGGGGTTCAAGACTGCGATGGCAACAGGAGACTAGCATAGCATAAGAGTATGAATTATAAATCCCTTAAAACTTATAATTCTCTTTTATTCTAAGAGGCGACCCAATTATTTATTGCTGAGTAGCTATTCAAAGAGACATCATCATTAAATATACAATTCAAAATTAGATTTTAAAGGGTAGGTCATATCTGATGAACTTGATTGAAGTTTTTGAAGAGGTGACCGAAGTAGTGGACAGGATAATGTCTTTGGATGTTATTTATATGGACTTCCAGAAGATGCTTGATAAAATTTCTCATAACGTAACTGTTTGATAAAGTTGAAGCTCATGGAATTGAAGGCAAATGATTGACCTGGTTAAGGAAATTGGCTGAACAGCAGGAGACAAAAAGTAAGGATAATGGGTAGGAATTCTAATTGGCAGGATGTGACTAGTTGTGTCTCGCAAGGGTCTGTGTTGGGGCATCATCTATAAACCGTATATATAGCACCTCTAATGTAATACCACATCCCAAGGTGCTTCACAGGAGTGTTACAAAGGAAGATTTGACACCGAACCACAAAGGCGATACTAGGGCAGATGACTAAAAGCCTTGTTAAAGAAGTAGGTTTTAAGGAGTGTCTTATAGGAGGAAAGAGAGGTAGAGAGTTGGGCAGGTTTAGGAAAAAAATTCTAGAGCTTTGGGCCTCGGCAGCTGAGGGCACAGCCATGGCCACCAACGGTGGAGCAATAAAAATAAAATTACAAAGAGATATTAATAAAATAAGTGAATGGGATAAAATGTGACAAACAGATTTCAATGCAGCCAAATGTGATGTCATCCACTTTAGTTCCAAAAAGGATAGAACAGAGTACTTTATAAATGGTGAAAAACTAAAAACAGCAGAGGTTCAAAAAGGATTCAGGGCAGATACACAGATCATTAAAATGTCATGAACAGGCACCAAAACAATCAAAAAGGCTAATGGAATGCTGGTCTGAAAAGACTGCAAAACAAGGGGTTACACAAAGCCCTGGTTACCTGGAGTACTGTGAGTAGTTCTGGTCACCACACCTTAGAATGGATATTTGGCCTTGAAAGGAGTGCAGTGTAGATTTACCAGAATGGTACCTGGACTTCAAGGATTAAGTTACGAGGGCTTTGTCTTTCAACACACCATTAACATATTGTTTGCCTTTGCTCCATGACCTCTTGGTCAGCTATGTGGCCTTGTCCAATCTACACCTTCTCCTTTGTTATCTCTTGCCCCACCCCCGGCTCACTTGCTTATAATCTTTGACATTTCTAATATTTGCTAGTTCCGAAGAAGGGTCACTGACCCAAAACGTTAACTTTGCTTCTCTTTCCACAGATGCTGCCAGACCTGCTGAGTGGTTCCATCATTTCTTGTTTTTATTTCAGATTTCCAGCATCCGCAGTATTTTGCTTTTATTACACAAATTAAGGTAGTATTCCTTGGAAATTAGAAGGTTAAGTGATGACTTGATCAAAGCTTTCAACGTATTAAGGGGAATAGATAAGGTAGATAGAGAGAAACTATTTCTGCTGGCTAGATAGTCGAGGACAAGGGGGCATACGCTAAAAATTAGAACCAGAACTTTCAGAAATGAAATTTTGAAATACTTCTACACACAAAGATAGCAGTTTAGAAGTCTCTTCTGCAAATGGCAATTGATGCTAGATAAATTGTTCATTTTAAATCTGAAATTGATAGGTTGTTGTTAATGAAAGGCACTAAGGGATATGGGGCAAAGGTGGGTTTATGGAATTAGTTCACAGATCAGTCATAAACTCATTGAATTGCATAACAGGATGGAAAGGCGAAATGGCCTACTCTTATTGCTAATTTCTAATGTTCACACAAATCTTTGTTAATCAATGTGTAAAAGCTATGGTCACGCAAAAAATTTGCAGTTTTATTTAACATAAACATCCATTTCTCCTAATGTCTGAAACTGAGATTAAGGCCTGGATTTTAGCCTGGAGGGGCATTCCATTCAGGCATGGGGCACGGGCCAGGGATACAGCTATTTTGAGGTCAGGAAACCCTGAAGAACATGTTTTCCAAATGTCCTGCAGTTTTAATTCAGGACTCCTTTAAATATTTTTCTGACAATTTTGTGCCCACAGGCAGCCTAGTTGGCAGGCTAGAGGCCTTTCAGACAAGAATCTGAAGCATAATGCCACAACAGAGAAGAGCAGGTAGGTCTAGTGTGGGGATGTGGTTACCACTGGGGGTGTCATGATTGTGGGTGTGAGTCTCAATCATCGGTTTGGGGGATGAGATGGTGTTGTGGGTGTCTGATGGTGGTCAAGGAAGTCTGATTGTGGTCAGAGATCCGATGTTGCAGGTGGGGGGTGTGAGTTCCGATGTTGTGGGGGAGCAGATAGATCATGGGTGGTGGGGATTGTTTACTGGGTGGATTGTTGGGCTTGTAGGAAACATTCCTGTTCCTCTTGGCCCACAAGCAGTGCTGAAAAAGGAACTTATCTCATGGATTCAGACCCTCTAATCTCCTTTCACCTGTTGGGTTTCCTGAGACTTGGGAAACCTGGACAATAATAGTTAAAAAATGGAATGACTGTTAAAATAAAACCAGGCAGCCTCATTGTAATATTTAAATTACCAACCTACCTCCCTCAAGGGGGTTCATCACCTGACCCTTGTTTAAACAGGGGTCAGTTCTTCCAGTATTCAATGACCCTTGAACTACAAGCCAGGACAATGGATAGCCTTGCATATGGGGTGGTCAACTCTGGAGTGGAGTTAAGAGATGGAGTTTAATTGACTAACAGTATAACATAATTGATGGCAGGTGAGAGGCACCATCAAAGGATGCGTCGACAGCCTGAACGGCCTCGTAGTGCCTGTGAGAAGAATTTGATAAGAACTGATGATTGTCAGACTGTTGTTTTGAGAAAGTTTGGATGGAGGCTTCGGAAGGCTGGAATGGACTTAAAAGATTGCACATCCAACATTCGGTGCTGCAGCCGGAGAAGACTAGTCAACCACTGAAGATTACGGAGGAAGGGACTTCGACGGAGTGACTGACTGGAGAGTCCACCTCTGTGTAAGGTTCTCAAGGAGACTTGGTGATGTATGTACCAAGGGGGAATGGTACCATTTTAGGGAGCTGTCTTGAACAGGCTAATTTGGGGTTATAGCATTTGTGCTATAAGATTGTTGTCTTTCTATACTCTTTTCCTTCCTTTCTTTTCAATAAAGTTATCTTTCTTTCCTATTTGTTGTCATTAATAATTATTTAGTAATTATTTAATCAAAAATTCTTATTTTTACACATTATTTGGTCACTCATTCCTGTTGTGTCCAGACTATGGCTCCGACCCTAAGTGAGACTCCGCAAGGGACTCTCACACCCTACAAAGGCAGCAAATATTTTAACTTTGCCACCAATGAGAAACAGTCAGAACGAGTGGACACTCAAATTTGAGGCTCTGGCTGGCTTCCACAATGCAGGGCATCATTGACTGCATCCATGTGACAATTAATGCCCCCAGAAAACCCAGGTGTGTTCATTAATCACAATGGCTTCCACTCGATCAACATGCGGCTACTGTGCAACCAGGAAAGGATTGTTTTTCAGTGGCGTGGAAAATTTTTGGGCAACTGCCATGATGCTTTCATCCTGCAGTAGTTTCACACCTCAAAGCAGAATTACCAGCTGATTGTTCAAAGATGAGGGAGACCCATTTAAAATGTGGCTGATGACACCCATAATGAAGCTAATCAATGAGGTCCAGGAATGATACAATAAAAGGTATATGACAACCAGATGTGCTAGTTAGCAAGGAATCAATATGCTGAAGATGCACTTCAGGCTTCTGGACAGATTTGGAGGCTCCCTTCAGTACACCTCAAGCAGAGTCTTCAGAATGGTCATGGTGTACTGTGCTCTGCACAACATTACACAGCAGTGAGGTTTAGACCTGCAGGAGGAACAAAGCACAGAACTCAGAAGCTCTTCAAATGATTCCAAGGAGGAGGAGACAGAATGTGATGTGACTAATGCACCAGCAGCGACACACTGCTGCCCTCACTGCCCAGGATGCCCTCATTATTGCAAAGTTGACTTACATTCTACCATTTCACCCAGCTGACAGCCATTCCCCCAATACATAGCAGTCCTGAAAACAACCAAGCCTTCCTTTCACAGCCCCCCATTGCTCAGCATAAATTCAAGACTTACCATTTGACACAAGTGAAAAGACCACTTTCCTGGCAACAACCAAAAATGGGCAAGACGGGAAAGTGGTGGAACCAAATAATATTTGCATGGCTCGAAAATAAAACAGAAACTCACCAATCTAACACTGTGCCAGCTGCTCAGATTCCTGCTCTGACTGCTGTGATGCTCCTGGCCAATGCCCTCTGGGTTTTGGTACCTGTGAGAGCCCCACCAAAGACTGCTCCACCTGCACCTGTGCAGAGGCAAACTTGGCCATTAGGATACAAGGCAGCATGTGGGGTACTGACTGACAGGGCGGGTGGGAGAGGGGCAATGGGTGAGAAGTGGAAGTGCTTTGAGTTGAGTCCCCATTTCCATGTTCCCTTCCACCATCATCCTTCTCATGGCCCACCCACACTTCCCTGCCAGCAATAAGCTGGAGAACACTTTGCAATGAATGTCCAAGCTTAGGGTATCATGGATCCTATATAAGGTGACATTCATTGTGTGCAAGCCATTGATGAAGGTCTGCACCTGTTCACTTGTCATGTTTGATTCTCCATGCAGGCAGCCATTCTTCCCATGGATGAAAACCTCATCACAAAGGTCTGCGACATTATGTCACTCATGCTTGAGATGGACTCCTCCAATCTCTCTGCATGGTGAGATTGGAACGTGAGACAGTATATTGTACATTAATGCAGCTGCTCCAGAAGTATCCTCTTTATCAACAGCTCCCTAGGTTCACCAGCTATGTCCAGGTGAGCAGAGTTTTGAGGGTTCAGCACCCTCTGATGTGGACTCTTCACTGCTGTCCCTGTCTCCACCAGCTGCTCTAGCTTTCTTGTGTTGTGTGAGTCGCCACTTGAAAACCCAAACTATCTGCCTTACTGGTCACACTGAAGTGTCAGTATCTCAGCTGGTGCATGGTCTGCATGAATCCCATGCTGTTGCACCTTCAGAGTGAGTGACCTCCTTTGAGGATAGAAAAAATTGGTTGGCAGACAGGAAACAAAGTGTAGGAATAAACGGGTCTTTTTCCGAATGGCAGGCCGTGACTATTGGGGTACCGCAGGGATCGGTGCTGGGATTCCAGCTATTCACAATATATATTAATGATTTAGTTGAGGGAACTAAATGTAATATCTCCAAAATTGCAGATGACACAAAACTGGGTGGGAGGGTAAGTTGTGAGGAGGTTTTGCACTGGAGTGCTGACTTGGGTTTCAATAGAGTGCTACAGTGAAGTTTGGTAAGTGAGGATAATTAAGGGTTAATTTTATCTTAAATCTAATCTGTCTTTTATTTAGCAGATCAACTTAACAGTTGCTGTTAGGGTTGGGGAAGGTGAGTTTTAGACCAGCTTTAAACAGGGTTCACTCAGGCTCTGCTTGTTAATTAGAGAATTGGTTTAAACCAGTTTTCAGGGGGCTTGAGTGAGTCAGTATAAAAGTGAGCCATCTGACAGTGCTGAGTTTGGTTGCAAAAGAGTGCTACAGTGGAAGTTTGGTCAGTGAGGAAGTTCGGTAAGGAGGGAGTGAGGAGCTCCTTTCATTTCCTACCTGTTCTCAGTGAGGGGAGCCCAGAGCTTCCAAAGAGCACAGCTGACTGGGAGAAGACTTGGAGGGCAGAGTTCTGGACTGGTAAGTATAAAAAACCAACCTCTGGTAATAAAAACTGAAAGTGATGTCACAGGAAAGCTGTGACCCGATTGGCTGGTAGGGAAGTTTTTTTTTCTGAATTTGAAAATAAGACATTGATAAAAATTGATTAAAACCCTAATTAACTAATAAGTAGAGTAACGAAACCAGAGGGAGGAGATTACTGTATTTAGTTAGCATTTAATATTTATAGTAGAAATCTAGCACTAGGGACCATATAGTTATAACAATTTAGTAAGGATTTAATAAGTATTTATTTATTTTAAATTAATTTAATTAGTGCTAGAAATGTCAGTTAGAGGGGTAAGTGCTTCACCTGTGAGATGTGGGAGGTCTGTGACGCTTCCAGTGTTCCGGACGACTACATTTGCAGGAAGTGCACCCAGTTGCAGCTCCTCAGACTGCATGGATGGTTGGAGCAGCTACTGGATGCACTAAGGAGCATGCAGGTGGCAGAAAGCGTCAGACAGGAGTTTTAGAGAAGTGGTTACACCCAAGGTGCAAGCAGATAGATGGGTGACCGCGAGAAGGGGCAGACAGTCAGTGCAGGAATCCCCTGTGACTATCCCCCTCTCTAACAAGTATACTGTTTTGGATACTGTTGGGGGGGATGGCCTATCAGGGGAAAACAGCAGCAGCCAGAGCAGTGGCACCACGGCTGGCACTGTTGTTCAGGGAGGGACAAAGCACAGAAGAGCAATAGTTATAGGGGACAATATAGTCAGGGGCACAGATAGCTTCTGTGGATGTGAAAGACTCCAGGATGGTATGTTGCCTCCCTGGTGCCAGGGTCAAGGATGTCTCTGAACGGATAGGGGGCATTCTGAAATGGGAGGGTGAACAGCCAGATGTTGTGGTACACATCGGTACCAATGACCTAGGCAGGAAGAGTGATGAGGTCCTGCAGGGGGAGTTTAGGGAGTTAGGGAGAAAGTCAAAAGACAGGACCTCCAGGGTTGTAATCTCGAGATTACTCCCTGTGCCATGTGCCAGTGAGGCTAGAAATAGGAAGATGGTGCAGCTAAACATGTGGCTGAACAGCTGATGTAGAAGGGAGGGTTTCAGATATCTGGACCATTGGGATCTCTTCAGGGACAGATGGGACCTGTACAAGAAGGACGGGTTGCATCTAAACTGGAGGGGCACAAATATCCTGGCTGTGAGGTTTGCTAGCGTCACTCGGGAGGGTTTAAACTAGTGTGGCAGGGGGGTGGGAACCAGAGCAGTAGGACAGCAAGTGAAATAAATGAGGGGGAACTAGTAAATAAGGCCAGTAGGACTAAGAGGAAGAGCAGGCAGGGAGATGTTGCGGAGCATAACGGGACTGGTGGTCTGAAGTGCATTTGTTTCAATGCGAGAAGTATAACAGGTAAGGCAGAGGAACTTAGAGCTTGGATTAGTACTTGGACCTATGATGTTGTTGCTATTAGAGACTTGGTCGAGGGAAGGGCAGGATTGGCAGCTAAATGTTCCAGGATTTAGAAGCTTCAGGCGGGATAGAGGGGGATGTAAAAGGGGTGGGGGAGTTGCATTACTTGTTAAGGAGAATATCACAGCTGTACTGCAGGAGGATACCTCGGAAGGGTCATGCAGCGAGGCAATATGGGTGGAGATCAGGAATAGGAAGGGTGCAGTCACGATGTTGGGGGTTTTCTACAGGCCTCCCAACAGCCAGCGGGAGGTAGAGGAGCAGATATGTAGACAGATTTCGGAAAGATATAACGTTAACAGGGTTGTAGTGGTGGGTGATAACTTCCCCTATATTGACTGGGACTCATTTAGTGCTAAGGGCTTAGATGGGGCCGAATTTGTAAGGAGCATCCAGGAGGGCTTCTTGAAACAATATGTAGATAGTCCAACTCGGGATGGGGCCGTACTGGACCTGGTATTGGGGAATGAGCCCGGCCAGGTGGTCAAAGTTTCAGTAGGGGAGCATTTCGGGAACAGTGACCATAATTCCATAAGTTTTTAAGGTACTTGTGGATAAGGATAAGAGTAGTCCTCGGGTGAAGGTGCTAAATTGGGGGAAGGCTAATTATAACAATATTAGGCAGGAACTGAAGAATTTAGATTGGTGGTGGCTGTTTGAGGGTAAATCAACATCTGACATGTGGGAGTCTTTCAAATGTCAGTTGATTAGAATCCAGGACCAGCATCTTCCTGTGAGGAAGAAGGATAAGTTTGGCAAGTTTCAGGAACCTTGGATAATGTGGGATACTGTGAGCCGAGTCAAAAAGAAAAAGGAAGCATTCATAAGGGCTGGAAGGCTAGGAACAGACGAATCCCTTGAGGAATATAAAGACAGTGGAAAGGAACTTAAGCAAGGAGTCAGGAGGGCTAAAAGGGGTCATGAAAAGTCATTGGCAAACAGGATTAAGGAGAATCCCAAGGCTTTTTATACCTTTTATAAAGAGCAAGAGGGTAACTAGGGAAAGGGTTGGCTCGCTCAAGGACAGAGAAGGGAATCTATGTGTGGAGCCAGAGGAAATGGTTGAGGTACTAAATGAGTACTTTGCATCAGTATTCACCAAAGAGAAGGACTTGGTGGATGATGAGCTTACGGAAGGGAGTGTAGATAGTCTCAGTCATCTCATTATCAAAAAGGAGGAGGTGTTGGATGTCTTGCAAAGCATTAAGGTAGATAAGTCCCCAGGACCTGATGGTATCTACCCCAGAATACTAAGGGAGGCAAGGGAAGAAATTGCTGGGGCCTTGACAGAAATCTTTGCATCCTCATTGGCTACAGGTGAGGTCCCAGAGGACTGGAGAATAGCTAATGTTGTTCCTTTGTTTAAGAAGGGTGGTAAAGATAATCCAGGAAATTATAGGCCGGTGAGCCTTACGTCAGTGGTAGGGAAACTATTAGAGAGGATTCTTCGGGACTGGATTTACTCCCATTTGGAAACAAATGAACTTATTAGCGAGAGGCAGCATGGTTTTGTGAAGGGGAGGTCATGTCTTTCTAATTTGAGTTTTTTGAGGAAGTGACGAAGATGATTCGTGGCAGACTGGTACAAAAGGTGAAGTCACACAGGATCAGAGGTGAGCTGGCAAGATGAATACAGAACTGGCTCGGTCATAGAAGACAGAGGGTAGCAGTGGAAGGGTGCTTTTCTGAATGGAGGGCTGTGACTAGTGGTGTTCCGCAGGGATCAATGCTGGGACCTTAGCTGTTTGTAGTATATATAAATGATTTGGAGGAAAATGTAGCTGGTCTGATTCGTAATTTTGCAGACGACACAAAGGTTGGTGGAGTTGCGGATAGTGATGAGGATTGTCAGAGGATACAGCAGGATATAGATCGGTTGGAGACTTGGGCAGAGAAATGGCAGATGGAGTTTAATCTGGACAAATGTGAGATAATGCATTTTGGAAGGTCTAATGCAGGTGGGAAGTATACAGTAAATGGCAGAACCCTTAGGAGTATTGACAGGCAGCGAGATCTGGGTGTACAGGTCCACAGGTCACTGAAAGTGGCAACGCAGGTGGATAAGGTAGTCAAGAAGGCATACGGCATGCTTGCCTTCATCGGTCGGGGCATAAAGTATAAAAATTGGCAAGTCATGCTGCAGCTGTACAGAACTTTAGTTAGGCCACACTTGGAATATTGCATGCAATTCTGGTCGCCACACTACCAGAAGGACCTGGAGGCTTTGGAGAGGGTACAGAGGAGGTTTACCAGGATGTTGCCTGGTCTGGAGGGCATTAGCTATGAGGAGAGGTTGGAAAAACTCGGATTGTTTTCACTGGAACGACGGAGGTAGAGGGGCGACATGATGGAGGTTTACAAAGTTATGAGTGGCATGGACAGAGTGGGTAGTCAGAAGCTTTTTCCCAGGGTGGAAGAGTCAGTTACTAGGGGACATAGGTTTAAGGCGGGAGGGGCAAAGTTTAGAGGGGATGTGCGAGGCAAGTTCTTTCCACAGAGGGTGGTGAGTGCTTGGAACTTGCTGCCAGTGGAGGTGGTGGAAGCAGGTACGATAATGACATGTTAAGAGGCATCTTGACAAATACATGAATAGGATGGGAATAGAGGGATACGGTCCCCGCAAATGCAGACGGTTTTAGTTTAGGCAGGCATCAAGATTGGCGCAGGCTTGGAGGGCTGAATGGCCTGTTCCTGTGCTGTACTGTTCTTTGAGGATGCAGAGAGGCTTCAGGGTGATTTGGACAAGTTGAGTGAGTGGGCAAATGCATGGCAGATGCAGTATAATTTGGATAAATGTGAGGTTATCCACTTTAGTAGCAAAAATAGGAAGGCAGATTATTATCTGAACGGCTATAAACTGAGAGAAGGGAATATGCAATGAGACCTGGGTGTTCTTGTACATCTGTCACTGAAGGTAAGCATGCAGGTGCAACAGGCGGTAAAAAGGGCAAATGGTATGTTGGCCTTCATAGCAAGAGGATTTGAGTACAGGAGCGGGGATGTCTTGCTGCAATTATACAGGCCTTGGTGAGGCCATACCCGGAATATTGTGTGCAGTTTTGGTCTCCTTATCTGAGGAAGGATGTTCTTGCTATAAAGGAAGTGCAGTGAAGGTTTACCAGACTGATTCCTGGGATGGCGGGACTGACGTATGGGGAGAGTTCAGAAGAGTGAGGGGGATCTCATAGAAACCTATAAAATTCTAACAGGACTTGATGGGTAAATGCAGGAAGGATGTTCCTGATGGTGGGGGAATCCAGAACCGGGGTCATAGTCTAAGGATATGGGGTAAACCTTTCAGTAGTGAGATGAGGAGAAATGTCTTCACCCAGAGAGTGTTGAGCCTGTAGAATTCACTACCACAGAAAGCAATTGAGGTCAAAAACTTTGTATGTTTTCAAGAAGGAGTTAGATATAGCTCTTGGGGCGAAAGGGATCAAAGGATATGGAGGGAAAGCGGGAACAGGTTACTAAGTTGGATGATCAGCCAAGATCATAATGAATGGTGGAGCAGGCTCGACAGGCCGAATAGCCTACTCCTGCTCCTATTTTCTATGTTTCTATGAATCATTGTTGTGCTCCTGAATGACCTCCTGCAAGATGCTTGAAGGTCACTTGGGAGATTAAAGACATGAATTAGAACTGTAAAGCTAAGAATATTTCAAGTGATCATTATGCACATGATCATATTTCACTGACTGCTGACACCAATTCAACATGAGTGAATGTTCTCTGCTGTGTTCTATGCTTGATATTTAATTCTGAAACCAGCTGGCTGGGAGGCCTCCATCTCCCAATCTCTGATATCCAGGCATGCTGAGACTCCACTAACGTCCAGCACTTCCTCCTCTACCACAGCAGTTGCGAGATTACTGGAGGGCCATGTCTGGTTCTGTCTCTCCCTCATGCTCTGTGCTCATTTCTCCTGCAAAGAGGGAAAGAAGTGTCTGTGGTGCATTGACAAATGGGAATGTGAGCAAGTGCACAGACAGAGATGGATGGGTGTACCTCCAAGGTAAGCTAGTGTGAGGAGTGATGTGAGAAAGCAGAGTGAGGGGGTTGGGATAATGCACACATCAAGATGTAGTTGAATGTGCCACTTTACTCACCTTTCCTGCCCTGCTTAGATCATTAAACCACATTAGGCATTGAATCTATGAGCCTGGCACCACACTCCTGCTGCTGACCTCATGCACAACCTCCAACCATGACTTCTTCCTCCCATCAGTAGGGAAGAGTATCTCCTTGCAGCCCCTTACAGGCCCAAGCATCACATCTGGGGAGACATCACTAAAACAAGGCACAGTCTTTGTAAGTCTGGTCTCTATTTTGTCAATGCCTTGTGCTCCCAACTCCAAAGGCCATCAAATTACACATTTGCAGTGTCCCTTTAAATACAGGAGTTGTGATAGACTCATGTGGGTCATCAGCCACCCGATCACACTAACTTATTTGGAAACCTGAAAATTGTATGGTTACACAGGGACTATGTTAAAAAGTCACTGACAGATGCACTGCACCTACATTGGGGTTTCCCACACGTAACCGGACACCATCCCTCCCACCACCCTGCTCCCAGCACATCAGGGACTTAAAATCCAGCCTTTTGTTCAAACTCGCTCATAGGATGAAGAATTTGTAACATTTATATAAGCTAACACATTTCATAAAATGGATAGCTGGCAGTGTTACAAGGCAGCAATTCAAATTAAATCAAGGTATCATACACTACAAGAATAAAGTCTCCATTTATCTCGGAGTCCTCAACACTGTCTCTGGACCCCAAGAAGTCTCGTGGCATCAGGCCAAACACGGACAAGGAAACCTCCTGCTAATTACCATCAATTGCCCTTCCTCAGCTGATGAGTCGGTACTACTCCATGTTGAACACCACTTGGAAGAGGCACTGAGGGTGGCAATGGCACATAATGTATTTTGGGTGGGGGACTTCAATGTCCATCACCAAGAGTAGCTTGGTAGCATCATTACTGACCAAGCTGGCCAAGTCCTGAATGACATATCTGCCAGACTGGGCCTGTGGTAGGTGGTAAGGGAACCAAAAAGAAGGAAGAACCCACCAGACCTTGTCCTCACCAATCTACCTATTGCAGATGCATCTGTCCGTGACAGTACTGGTAGACATGACCACCGCACAATCCTTGTGAAAATGAGTTCCATCTTCACACTGAGGACACCCTCCATCGTGTTTTATGGCACCAACACCGTGCTAAATGGGATAGATTCAGAACAGATCTGGCAGTTCACAACTGGACTTCCCATGAGGTGCTGTGGACTATCAGCAGCAGCAGAATTGTATTCAACCACAATCTGTAACCTCATGCAGGGCATATCCCACACATCAAGCTGGGGTATCAACCCTGGTTCAATCAAGAGTGTAGAAGAGCATGCCAGGAGCAGCACAAGGCATACCTAAAAATGAGGTGTCAACCTGGTGAAGATATAAGACAGAAATATATGCATGCTAAACAGCAAAA